>NC_051216.1:1053903-1151403 GCF_015220715.1 Pygocentrus nattereri | reverse complement strand
TGAAGAGCTTGCCAACTACCTCAGTGACCTCCATCAGGGAAATGAAGCTTGACACAGGCCTCCAGCCCTGACTCCTGTGAGGGAGGCATATATCCCAGATTAAGGAGTTCTTCATAGTGCTCATTCCACCGACCAACAACATCCTCATTTGATATCAGAGTTTCTCCACCCTTGCCGAACACAACTTGGGCGCAGCCAGCCCCACCAGTCCTGAGTCACTGGACAGTTGTCCAGAACCTCCTTGAAGCCGACCGAAAGTCTTTTTTTCATGGCTTCTCCAAACTCCTCCCACTTCTTAGGTTTCACCAAGTTCTACTGCCGATTCATCCATAATTTTAGTTCTCTGGAAGCTCCTCTTACGTCTCTACTAACAGGGGGCTCCAAAAAACTCAAGTGGACCGAAGAGGCTGAGAGTGCATTTCTGAAGTTAAAAGAAACCGAATCACTCTTTTGTGGTATTGACAGATCAAGAATTTAGAATACCTACGTAACGCTAAATGTCTGAATGCACGACAAGCCAGGTGGTCTCCGTTCTTTTCTCTTTTCAGTTGTAATATCATTTATAGATCTGGCTCTAGGAACACAAAATCGGATGCACTTTCTCACATTTACCAAGAAAACCAGGAGGTACCTGAACCGAAATTCTTCCTCCCAAAGTTTCGGTTTCCTCCATTAGATGGGAGATAGTTGAGGCCATCAAGAAGGAGCTAGCTGATCTGGTTATCCCCAGTCAATGTCTTCCAGATAAGACTTATGTTCCAATTCAACTTCGCACATAACTTATCACATGGACCCAGGAGAAACAAGAACAAGTCAGCTACTATCCCACAAATATTTGTGGGAATCTATGCATACAGATAATTATTCTTTTGTAGTTTCTTGTTCAACCTGTTCACAGTGTAAGACACCCAAAACCTTGCCTGCTGGTAAATTAGTACCTTTGCCAGTACCCAACCAACCTTGGTCCCATCTAACCATAGATTTTGTTGCTGATTTACCGGAATCACAAGGACATACCACCATCTTCACTGTTATTGATCACTTTTCTCGAGGTGTTCATTTTTTCCTTTCCCTTACATTCCCAGTGCTTTTCAAACTGCTGAAGCTCTGTTGAATCAGGTTTTTCTGAATACCTGAAGATATGGTGTCAGACCGGGGTTTACCTATCAGGTAGGGGCTGCCTTCTTTGAGAGCATGGGAGTGTCTATTTGCCTCTCTTCAGGGTATCATCCTCATTCAAATGGCCAATGTGAGAGGATGAATCAGGAACTCGACACATTTTAAAGGATCTTTTGCCATAAGAATCCCTCAGACTGGTCAAGATACTTGGCATGGGCCGAGATTGCGCAGAACTCTCTTATAAGTTCTGTAACAGGGTTAACTCCTTTTCAGTGTTGCTTGGGATATCAACCTCCCCTGGACCCTTGGACAGGGGCTTCCTATGATGTTCCCACAGTGGATTCTTGGCTGGAGAGGAGCGAAGAAGTGTGGGAACAGATGCATCAAAGAATTGAACAGGTGATTCGGCGAAACAAGGAGCAGACTGATCATCATCGGAATAAGACTCCAGTCTACCAGCCCGGAGACGGAGTCTGTTTGGCCACGAATGACTTTTTACATTTACAGGGAAGTAAAAAGTTGTTGCCTAAATATATAGGTCCTTTCAAGATTGTTATAGAATCAATGAGGTTACATACAGGTTAGACTTAACATCCCTCAATGTAAAGTTTCTTGTTCATTCCATGTATCTTTATTAAAACCTATTATTGCACACCACCCCCACCAGACATGATAGATTGGGAACCTGTTTATACTGTTCATAAAGCTGTTGGATGCCAGGAGATGATGAGAAACCTGCTCCTCATCCTAGGGGCCGCCCAAGAAAGGGTCTCTCCAGCCTGCTTCCTGCTTGTTTGAGGGGTCTGCATGATCAGATCCCTTCTGTTCAGTGCCTTGACAGCTCTGGATCTGCCCCTATTCGGAAGTCTGGCGGTGGGCGAGCTGGTTGCCTTGGTTGGCCTAATTCCGAGGCTACCCAGGACTCTTTGGGGGATGGGGTTCTGTCACGCATCCTCCAAGTATCCTCCTAGATACGGACTCGATCACCTGGCTCCTTAGCACTCCTATCAACGATCTCGCTGTCCTGAATATTAATTCTTATCACCCGTGTTTGTGTTTACATGAAAAACATAGCTCAGTATTTAAGCCCAGGGCTTTAGTTATGTTCTTTACAAAGTATTGCCTCCTTTCTGTGAGCTACTGAGCATTTATTCTGTTCTGTATTTCTCATGTATGATCTTTGCCTTGTTGTTTTGACTTCATGCCTTTTGCCTTTCCCATTTTGGACTGTTCGCCATTGTGGTATGATTGTGTTTTTTGTAAGCTTTCTGGAACTGACCCATGTCCGTTTTTTTTGACAACGACCTTGGATTGTGTTACTATCAGTCTACGTCTGACATGTTAAAAGCATAAAATCAATCAGATCAATAAATCAAATCAACTTGTGAGAGATCTAATATGGACAAGAGCTAAATTAAAAACCTGTGTGTTTTGCTCCACAACTGTGACTCACATTTTAAATACTGTAGATTGAACAGGAAGTACATTACAGATAATGTGGATATTATCTGGAACTTCCTGTTCTTTCCATTTCTGATAAGTAGTGAAATGGGAGAAGTTACCGGCAAACAGGTTCCAAAGCACGTTTTCAAAACATGTAGTGCTGACATCACTGCAGCAGCACGAGCCTGAAGAAATATCAATTCAAGTATAATATCGAAATACATTTTCCCTCATCACTGTATCCAAACAGTGACCTGAGCATTGAATTACCGACACCTTGAATGGTGAACAGAACGCTTTAGTACCCGTACACATCCCTAACACAAAAGAACCCAATGGGCGCACAGCACAACATTCAGTCACCGCAATACATCAGTATAGAAATGTTTCACCTCTGCTGAGATGTTAAACAGATCTGCAAAGTCCCAGAACTCTCATACCGCAGACTGAGAAGAGGGTCTAAACGAGAAATCGTTACACTTTGACCTAAAACTAGCAAGTGTCCAGTCGTCTCTCTCACTGACCTCTGTGGAGGAAAGAAGGCGACTACATCACCCCATGACACACCTGATGTAAGTGTCCATTCTGATGAGGTGGATGATCCGTATGGATTCTCTGCCATACAGTAGAAAACTCCATCTGCTCCTGCAGCTAAAGTTAAACTGGCTCCTTCTCCAAACTGTGTGATGTTCCCTCCTGTCTTCCTGAACCAGGTGTAAGAGCTGGCAGGGTTGGAGTCGCTGACACAGACCAGCGTGACGGAGCCGTTAACCTCAGTCTCAGATACAGATGGAGGTCTGGGAGAGTCTGAACGAGACAGAGACTCGACTAGTTACTGAGCTTCTTACACTCAGAGAAAAACATCATACAGAACAAACTGCTCTTACTCTGAACTATAAGAGAAACTCCTGAACAGTGTTTGGGGAGTCACTAAATGAAAGGAACTCAGTTTAAACTGTTGTAATGAATTCACTGTAACACTTTCTAACATGTCACACTGAGGATTAACAAACACCATGAATAAAACCTCACAAGTACAAACGAATGATATTGGACAGAATCAAAACCACAAACTGAATTATATTAGAACTGTATAATCAGCGTCTCTCAGAGTGACTGAACATGAGTTCACTGTAATCCAGTGGAAGCTGCCAGTGAGATGATCGAGTGAGTGCAGGATGTTCTGGAGGTTCTGTTCTGTTCTGAGGGCAGATTAAAGTGAGGTCTTACAGACGGCAGGAGAGCCGAGCTCCTCGTATCCTTTCACAGCGCAGGAGTAGCTGCCAGCATCCACAGTTCTGTCTCTCAGCTCCAGTTCATTTCTGTTCTGGTCAGATACAGGCTGTCCGTTCCTGTACCAGATGTAGGTGGGGTTGTTGGGCAGAGTGCAGGTGGAGCTGCAGTTCAGCTTCTTTACTCCTCCATCTGTATCTGACACTGTAACCTTCAGATCTGCAGGTGATTTTGAACAAGGTTTAGTGTTATTTTCATCTGTAGACACTCTTCCAGTTAACTCCCCTCACTGTATGTTATCTAGTAGGGATGTGTATGGACACTCGGTTCACTGTTCCAGGGGTCAGTATCTGAACACTGAAATCACTGCTGGGGTATTTCTTACGCTGCATAATGTAAAGTCAGGGAGGAAATAATACAGGTCAACTTCCTTTTTCCTTTCCTGAGATTATCTGACTATCCACTCATTCACACTTACAGACACTGGAATATCGGAATTAGTCAGAATGCAGGTCTTTATTATCCAGAGTTACCTGTGACGGACAGAGTGACTCCAGGTCTGCCAGAGTATCTGCCGTCAGGATGATCAGTGTAGAATCTGAAGCTGTATGTGTGAGCGTCGCTCTCTCTCAGGTCAGTGATGGTCATTCTACAGGAGTTCAGGGTCAGGCTGTACTGCACTCTCCCCTCATACTGATCAGACCGTCGTACATCCTCAGGCTCAACACCAGACTTCCACTGACTTTCAATGAACCAGAGTGATTTAGTCACTGTGAGTCCTTCAGGGTGTTTATAAGTGCAGGACAGATTAACTGATGATCCTTTCAGAGCACAGACACGTCCAGGAGTGTAGATCACAGCCCAGTCCAGTTTACCTGGAACACAGAGTCACAGTCAGGAAGGAGGAATTTTATAATATTAGAATATCAGTCTGCTACTGAGTAACAACACTATCCAGCGTTATACCCTCAGAAACAACCTTTGCTTTATAAAATGATGAATGTAGCTCTTTATAACTGTTTGAAGTCCCAGTCGTTCTGCTGTCTAACATCTCCAAAGAATGACCCTCATTAAAAGTCCATGTAGAGGTGTAACTAAAGCTCTTCCTCTCAGAAAAGCTGAGGGAACAGCAGAGAGACACTGGCAGTGAGACAGACAGAGACAGTGAGAGAGAAACGTACTACAGTAAATACACATTGCTATGACCTCAGGGAAAAGACTGGACCCCGACTGGACTGGGAGCAGATCGGAGGAGTGAAGATGGGATTATAGACGCCCCAAACCACAGGATAATCTGGGGACATCGTTGTTTAGGATCCCTCTGATATTGGAGACCTTCTGCAATTTCAGATTTGGCCCAGTTATCCTGTAGTGTCTGTGTGGCTACCTGTCTGTCTGTGCCTGTCTGTGCCTGTCTGTCTGCCCTGTGATGGACTGGCAACCTGTCCAGGTTGAATCCTGCCTTCCACCCAATGCCAGTTGGGATGAGTTCCAGCTCCTCCGTGACCCAGAAGGATAAGCGGTTTAGACAACGTGTGCATTTTATTTTATTCACTACATTTAAATGTTCTGGGGCTTTTACCAGGGGGCGGGGCTTAGAGGAGGGCGGTCACCTGCAGTCTGTATTTGTAGCCTGATTTTGAGTGACAGGTCTTCTGAACAGCCTCTCAGCATTAACCGCCTCCAGCACGGGAGAACGTGGTACTGAGAGCCGCTATGAGTGCAGCGCTGTTCCGATGTTGTGGACTGTGTTTTAAATTATTGATGAATCATGTTTATCAGTCTTGTGTCCAGCTGTGAAAAATGATGTCATTTGGGAAATTATATTTACAGAAATCAACAAAGTCTGTAAGATAAGATAAAAACGTCTCTTCTTTTCCATCAAACCCCTTTAAACCAGTTTATAAATCACTGCTTGTGTTGGTTTTCACCAGCTGGTCCAGCATTTCTGGATTCCCAGTCCTTCACCATCTACTCTGAAGCACTGACGCTGTGGAAACGTGTGTTTAGTGGGCTTTAACTCCGGCTGTGCTCGGCGTCTCACTCCTCCTGCAAGTTCATCAACCAGCTCATCTGAGTGTCTCTGATCATCATTTTCATCCTGCAGCTCCAAATTAATCTGAGCTCTGTACAAATTTAAGGAGCTTCAGAAGAAGAGAGATGAAATCTCCACCGGTCACTAAAGCAGCAGCTGAACTCATAATTAATCAGTTATTAATCAGCCTTTGATCAGCTGATAGCAGCAGCTGGCTAGTGCAGCATCCCATAATGCACCTTCTGTTTAATTTCCATGTGATTGATCCGGTAAAATCAATCATTTGAAATGCGGTTCTGTGTGACGTCGTGACGAGTTCTCAGGGTTCTGATCGATTTCAGTGTGTAAATCCAGACCAACGGGAACTTCATGGCTGTTTGGAGCGGAAATGGAATGACTAAGGGGGGGGGGGGGGGGGGGGGGGGGGTGTCTGACTGTAAGGGGGGGTCTGACTGTAAAGGGGGTATGACTGGGTGTAAGGGGGGGTCTCTGGCTGTAAGGGGGGGTCTGACTGGCTGTAAGGGGGGGATCTGACTGGCTGTAAGGGGGGGGTCTGACTGGCTGTAAGGGGGGGGTCTGACTGGCTATATGGGGGAGGGTCTGACTGGCTGTATGGGGGAGAGTCTGACTGGCTGTAAAGGGGGTTCTGACTGTAAGGGGGGGTCTGACTGAACAGCACTGACCATATTAAGGTATTCCTGAGTCCATACAGTGACAGACATGATGTGGTTCATTATCACTGAGAACAATTTCCTGCGTGTGTTTTAAACATTTTATAATTTAATAGTTTGTCTCTGGAAAGTTCTGGTGAAGCTTTAAGCAGACTGAACCTCTTCATTCTGAACATCATGAACGTTTACTAGAATTAAAGGTTCTGTCTGTGTTCTGTCCGGGTCATCCTGGAAAAGCTGCTTCCAGTTATCTGAGGATTTTATTGATCAGTGATCATGAAGTATCTCAGTATCTCAGTTTGCAGTGACAGCGTTCAGATCTCGAAGAACGTTCTTCCTCAACGGAACGTCTGAAATCAGCACTGAAAGCTGCTTATTTGGTTCTGAATTTCTTCTAGAATTACTTTTCTTCAGTTTTGCTGACAGACTGACTGACACTCACACTTCTGCTGAGGGGCGGCGCGGTTCTGGACCTCACAGTATCTGTCCTGAACAGGTGAGCTGGTGGAGATGAACCAAACTGTGGCTTCATATGAACATCCTATTATTTCTCTATTCCAGGATCCTGGATATCTGTATCTGTACCAGCTGTAGTAACAGTTCCCTTCAGGCCAGCAGGTGGAGCTACAGGTCTGTTTCACCACTGTCTGTCCTGCAGGTTTACAATCCACCTTCACCTGCAGAACTGAACACACACACACACACACACACACACACACACACACACACACACACACACCCCATGTATCAAAATGTTGTGAAGCAGAAGTTTTATTAATGTGTTTATGAGCAGAAAAGACTTTGATCAGCAGTGTTTAACACTGTAGCTCCACTCAGAACATCAGATATCAGAGATATGAGCTTCACCTGCAGACAGTCTGAGTGGAGCCACAGTGTGAAACACTGCTGAGAACATTCAGAACATTCACTGGACAGTCAGTAAAGCTCCAGCGCTATGATTATATTTCATAGATTTCATTTCATATCAGAGAGAAAACATTTAAAGGGTCAACACACTACAAATTTCTCCTCTTCTGCTTTTCCCTCTGATGTCCACTTACACTGTTTGAGTGGATTAATGTCCCAAAACGTCTTCAGAATCTATTCATTTATAAATGTTTTGTTTAGTGACATCACAAAGAAAACGAGCAGTAAACCGGCCGCCTGTGTCGTTTATATGGACTGTCTGCGCTGAGGAGTGAACGCTATGACCCGGTCCGGGTTCAGAGACCAGCACACGACAAAATACCAAACCAAACTACTAACGGTTTAAAAATCCAACAAACCTGAAAACAAAGACAGAAAATATTAAATCTTCCTGAACAAAAACACAAAACCCAGAGAAACAGAACCAAACCCAAACAATGGCAGCCAAACCCTCACCTGGAGAAGTTCTTACTAAAACACACTGAAAGGGAAAATATGTACAGAATATACCACAGGCTAGCGGGTTTAAATGGGCCGGGCTAAACCGGGTCAGAAGGCCGATTAGTCTGGGGCGACTGCTGTCAGGTCCAGGTTTAGAGTCACGTGGGCCTTAAACTCCACCGCTGTGTCTTCAGAAGCTGCAGTTTAAACTGAACCCAATTCCTGGGTCATTTACAAACAACATGTCTGCCACTAGATGGCGCTGTAACTCAGGTTTAACTGAGGTTCATCTTAAACCTGGAAAAACCTGGTTTAGCTGAGTTTTAGGGTGAGGTTTCTGTAGTTTGATCAGATCTTCAGCTCCGTTGTTTAATATTCCATATCTGGACTCATATTCCTCCCACTACAGTGTTTCTTCACGGCATGTTCTAATTCCATGCTGTATCCCACACCTACAGTACTGCCCTCACCTGGAGGAAGCGTTAATCACAGCAGGACTGATTAGGTGTTCCAGAACGTGCTGCTCAGAGAAGCTCCAGATGACCCGAGTTAAGGCTAGTCACTGTTTCTGACTCTGAAGGGAAATTTAATTCATTCAAATATTTATTTTTATTTCCCCTGAGAAAGAAGAACAGTGGACTATTCAGACTGAGCAGCTCAGAATGATCAGCGATGTTAAGCAGAACGCATCGCCTGCAGCGCCTTCGGCCCGGGGTCAGCGCCTTCGGCCCGGGGTCGGCGCCTTCGGCCAGGAACACAGAGACACAAGCAGAACACGGACAGGGAAAAGGAGCAGAGCGTAACGATGTGTTTAAGCTCCACCGCAGCGCATTTCTGTCCCCAAACTTCTGCTTTTAACTGAGGAAGATCTGAACAGCGTCTGTTCTGTCACTTAAGCTCAGTTTCTACTGACTTGCTCCGCCCTGTTAACAGAACCGAGAGCTGCTCAAAGACGTGTGAAGATGGTGGAGACCTCACAACCACAGAAGAGCTGACCTCAGTTTAAAACAGCTCCAAAGCTTTAACAGAGGTAATCACACAAATAAGCTCTGATGAAGATCTTCAGCTTAAAGCTGCAGTTAGTCTGAATGTTCTGGAAGTGTAAGAGATTATAAAACGGTATCAGTTATTAATCTTTAGCTCCTGCAGCTCTGCTGTTCGTTCTAAAGCCACTTCCTGAGACTGAATCGCGTTAAATGTATTAAAATGTTCTGAAAAACACTGAAACTGTTAAATGTTGAAGGGTTTTTAGTCTCTACACGTTAATCTGACGCAGATGTAGATCAACGCTGTGGAGCACAAACACATTAAGAGCAGAAATGGAAATAAATGGAAAGTTTACCTGCCAGTAAAATGAGGATCAGCGCTGCTGGAATATTTACTGAGCTCTGGGAAAACATGGCAGCATCGCTCTTCAGACCCAGCGGATACCTGAAGGTCCAGAAGGTCCAGAAGCTCCTCACTCTGACTCTCCTACACTTATGAACTGCTCTGATCTCAGCAGAGAGAAAGTCAGCAGAGACACTGAAGACGTGATCTGCACTGTGTGGTCTGTCGTCGCTCCTCCCCTTTCAGCTCAGAGTCGCTTCCTCTTCCACTCGACTCCCTCAGAAAGACGTCTGAGTGAGATCATTTTATTTCTGTGATTCTCTGTGAGGATCATCTCATCACGTCACATCAGAACCCACTGCCATACATTAAAGTCCAGAACGCCGCCACTTCAGAGAGGAAGGGGTCAGTTATGATAGCAGTGATATGAGATGAAGCTCCTCTTCTAAACGGCTCTATTTCTGTCCTTTTATCTCCAGAAAGGTTCATGATGTTCTAGCAGGTTTCGACTCTCCTGGGTCCTGATATTCAACTTCTAACACCTTCACCAGTTTGGTGGCCATCATAAACGCTGCTCTCTCACTGTTACAGTACAGTTCCTATTTTTTTTGCTGAGTTTAGATTAGATTCAGTTGTCACTGTGCAGAATAAGAGAAATAAAACATTTGATTTTTTGTGTTTTACTTCGGCCGTTTTCCTTTTCTTTTCTTTTTTTTCAATTCAGTAAATTACAGTAAGACAGAAACTACAGATTTTATAGTTTTCTCTCAATAATCATTTTAAGGAATATTTCAAAACAGGCATTTTAGGATGTGCTTTTAATGAAAACTGGTAACTGAAACTCTGAGGACCAGCACATGAGAGATGAGCTTATCTTACACCATCAGCTGTTAGATTATATTTACACTAATGTTCGCCCTCAATCACGTGACCAACACTTCACACACGCAGAGCGGCTGCTGTGACCGTTTACCAGAAACAGACGTCTTTATTTTGGTCATTTCAGAGAATCTCATGCAGGCGACATCCATTCATGCCTAAACATCTGAACAGCAGCAAACAGCTTCTTTAATTTGGTTCCACACAATAATAGTCTGAGTGTAGAGAGCTAAAGCCAGCTTAGAGAACATTTAGATGGGAGCAGGTTTAAAACTAAGAATCCAGACTAAAAACAGAGCCAAATGATGTTAAAACCTCCACTGTTCAAGCTCTAAACACGGTCGTCTGTTTGGTGGGAATGACCATCAGAACAAACGCTGCTCTCTCGCTGTGCATCAAGTTAAACACTAACAGTCCAGAGTTTCTGCTACCGGCTCGTTCGGGTACGGCCATGGCAGTGGTGATGGACTTACATGTGTAGATAAGCAACATATGTGCTTACTGAGTTACCCCGGGTTGGGTTATGGGGTAGTTGTGCAGGGTTAGTGCCAAACGGCAGTGTTTCAAATCACCCTGGGGGCCCCAACTCACTCATCATAGGGGGACTGATGCTTTGGTTTAACAGTTCTTCTTCTGGAAATGAAATCTTACACATCTCTTCTGCCTTCAGTGTGACAAATGTGGAAGAGGTCACTCTTTACACCAAACTCTTGGTAAATTTGGGTAAGTTTTGCAAATATGTCATGGCAGGGGGATCCAAGATGCCTAGGGCTCCCCGTATTTCACACCTAGCCAACGGTCATGTAGAGATGTGTGGTTATTGATGACCTACCTGCTATCCCGGCAGTTTCAGCCAGCACTGAGCGGTGGGTTTCCCCTGCTGCTGGGTCAACGAGCCGAGCCAAGTACTACAAAAGAGAGGAGGAGCTGGTGATGGAACAGAAGCTCAGAAGACCAGCACGAGAGAGATGAGCTTATCTGACATCAGCGTCTAGAACTATTAAACTAACACTGTCAGTCACATGACCGACCCTTCACACACACAGAGCCGCTGCACTCACCATTTAGCAGAAACTGTCGTTTTTATTTTAAGGTCAATCTGAAGGTCATAAGCAGCCGTTCTGAGTCTGCAGGACTTTAAAACCGTCCATCATCATTCTCACATTATGAGCTGATCGGCTGTCACACTTTATTTGGTGACAGTGCAGGTGTGGAGAGTTAAAACCAGCTTAAATCACTTTAGATGCTTTTCAAAACATTCCAGCCAATAAAGAAGAACTCCTTGGCTGATCACTGATCATTATGGAGGACTATGGGTGTGATGAAAACCACATTAGCTGACATTAATTGTGAAGTGTGTAAAATACTGCAGTCAGTTTAAAAAGCTGCCATCAGCTCAAATAACTGCTCCTCACTTCAAGTAAGTGGGAGGTGATGCAGTAATTGTAACAGGCCTAATCATCTCACAGTGGAAGCTGCTCAGCTCACTAACAGACTGCATCAGTACTAATTAGGGACGCATCGATACCGGTACTGATATCTGGTATTGGGCTGATTCTGCGCTCATTTACTCCACCTCATATAAATTCACCAATACCAACGTTCTGATATCAGCTGATACCGTGTGCCGTGAAGTCGACATTTCCTACCAAAGTCCTTCTGAGTGACTTTACTTTTACTGTTTATTTGTATTTATAGTAATATTTTTGGTTCTTTCAGTACTAAAGTAGAATTCGGTGCTGCTGTTAAGCAAACACAGCTGTAAATAAGTACTGATCAGCTGCTTCTTCACATGGCCAATCTCTCCTTCTCCACCTTCAATTGCTTTTATTTCATGATCTCAGATGGTTCCCTGCTTCCTATGTCGTGAACTACACAGGTCTTAATGACTCCGGCATCCAAACAGTGTATAATGTCTAACAGAGCCATTTGAGATGCAGCCACACTTGCACAATTCCCTCCCGGCAGTGCACAACGTTTGTGTAGAGTCCTAATTTCATAACACACATAGTGCACTATGTAGGGAGTCAGGAGCCACTGGGGACAAAACCAGCAAACACACAATGTCGTCTGCTTTCTTACAACGTTGTGAAAATGTGGTGCTGTTTACGTTGTTTGAACAAGGTCGTCTCAACACTGTCACAGCCTAATTATTAAGTGACTCTACCACACAGTGTCATCACTACACACACCATATAATGGAACTTATGATGGATTCTAGGAGTTCATAACAACGTTCTGACAACGCTGCCACTACATTAACACTCCTTCCTAGAATGTTCTCAGATAACAGCACAACTTTCTGAGGAGCTGCATTTCAACACTGTGGGCACCAACAACAGGTCGTCACAACGCAGCCACAATGTAACCGTGTGTGCAGTGATGGTGTTTGAGGGTTTATAGAAACCGCCTTCTGTGCCCTCCGAGTAATAAACACAATACACAGCAGCTACTGAGCCTCTCGACCACCGTGTCACATCATATCCAGGGCTGAGTGGGCGGGGCTGCAGCTCTGCAGCTGGACCCTTCTCTGTTCACCCAGTACTCAGTGCACAGCACATTATTCTGAGTGAATCAGCTTAGACCACGATTTCTAAAGCCACGCAGCGTCTGTCTGGATTTAGAGGACATTCAGCTACAGCTCAACCGGCCAATCAAACGACTCCAACAAGACGGAAAACTGGAAGCGTGAGCTCCTCGGATGCGTCGGCATCGGATGGGATTCCTACTGTCGCTGAAATAGACAGATGAGGATCAAAACTATGAAAGCTACTTACAGTAGAGCTTTTCTGACAGGGAACTAAACCTCCACTGCAGCGCTGCTCGATCAGAGATCACTGATGCAGCAGGACCAGATAACATACTTCGTTTAAAATAGATCGATTTTAATTCCAAATCTAATGGTTAAAGTACACGACACTCATTGACACTAACAGCCCAAGGTTTTACCTGAAGAGCTCTGTGCAGTGCAGAGTTCCACCACTGAGGGGCGCTAAAGAACACAAACTGTAAGATCCAACAAGGAGAACAGAACATTTTCCTCCACGGCTTTCAGTGGAACCGGCCTTAACCCAGTGAAACGGGTCGGTACCGTGTGGGTTTAGCGCGTTATATTAGCGTTTAGCCGAGTTAAACCCGCTTTACACTGAGCCGTCCTGCCAGGAAAGCTAACGAGGATTAGCGTGATGAGCTGCTGAGCGCTGAAACAGAGGAGGTGGTTTTCTGAGGAGAAACAGTGAAATAAACTCACCCAGATGTCCTGCTGAGCCGGGGGCTGAACTTCTGATCAACATTAGCGGCTTTTGTTGGGGTTTTTCTGTGTTCGAGTCCTAAAGCCACTTTTCTGTAGAGCTGTGTGTTTTAGCTGCTAAGCTAACTCCTCACTGAGAGTCCACAGCACAGAGCGCGCGACGGAGACACGCAGCTGAGCGCCAAACCGTGGCTGAGGAGGAGGCGGAGCTTACACGGGGAGACTGGTGAGGAGGCGGAGCTACACGGAGAGACTGATGAAGAGGCAAGGCTACACGAGGAGACTGATGAAGAGGCGGAGCTACATGGGAGACTGATGAGGAGGCGGGGCTACACTGGGAGACTGATGAGGAGGCGGGGCTACACGGAGAGACTGATGAGGAGGCGGGGCTACACTGGGAGACTGATGAGGAGGCGGGGCTACACGGAGAGACTGATGAGGAGGCGGGGCTACACTGGGAGACTGATGAGGAGGCGGGGCTACACGGGGAGACTGATGAGGAGGCGGGGCTACACGGGGAGGCGGGGCTAAACAGGGAGACTGATGAGGAGGCGGGGCTACACGGAGAGACTGATGAGGAGGCGGGGCTACACGGGGAGGCGGGGCTAAACAGGGAGACTGAGGAGGAGGCGGAGCTACACTGGGAGACTGATGAGGAGGCGGGGCTACACGGGGAGACTGATGAGGAGGCGGGGCTACACGGGGAGGCGGGGCTAAACAGGGAGACTGATGAGGAGGCGGGGCTACACTGGGAGACTGATGAGGAGGCGGGGCTACACGGGGAGACTGATGAGGAGGCGGGGCTACACGGGGAGGCGGGGCTAAACAGGGAGACTGAGGAGGAGGCGGAGCTAAACCGGGACACTGAAGAATCTCTCAGCTGTTCATTAAACAGGAAACAGAAGCTGCTTCAAAACTTTATTATCGGTGTTTTAGCAGCACATTCAGAACAACGACAGCACAGCTAGAAAAGAGTTTAAGAGGATCTACTAACCTAAACAATGAGAACAAGAGGAAAACTACAGAGAAGCAACTGAAAATATACAAACTCTACATTAATAAATCTGATTTACACAGTGACATTTTTACTCAAACTGGATCCAAATCATCTCAACTCTGTTCACACTGAGCGATCAGAACCGCCTGGTTCTGGTCCGTGTTTGGATCATCATGGTGTATAACAGCACTACAGTGAATAAAGACCCTTCATAAACAGAAGCTCCTCTGACTGATCTGAGAGAATCTCTCTGACTTTAGATCATCTGATGTGTTTCGAGCTCTAGAAGCTCTTTAATCCTCAGAAATCCTCCGTACGCCTCTTTAATGTTCTGTCCATAGAGCTGAAGCTGCAGTGGTGAATGAAGAGTAAATGAACAGCTGTTAGTTCTCGTTCTCTGGAGCTCTTCTCATCGCTGGGTGAGGACGGACAACCTGGAAAACAGGAGATCTTAGGGACTTTCATGAAGCTCAACCAGAGAATGAAGGAACACACAGAGTGCAGAGTTAGTCAGAGCGTCGTAATCAGACGTCCTGGTTTCAGGGTTCAGGGCTGAGTACGTGTCACTGGGAGAGTCTCTAACAGGCTGAGGGTAAAAACACAAGCTCACAGAACTGAACGCCCCCTGCAGGCTGACTGTCAGAATCAGTGACGGGCATTTCAGTCTAATCTGATCTTCAGTCTGTAATAAAATTCTAAAGTCATTTCTACACGATTTCACCTTCAGGGGTTTAGTCTACTGTAACTCTCTACCTGCAGAATCAGCTCTTCCCTTCACAGGAACTCTCGTCTTTCCCTCATTTTTTGATGTTGGTGTTTTAATGTGGATTAGAACAGAGTGAATGAGCTCAGCGCTGCTGGCTGGTTTAACTCCATTATTTTTAGTTTCACCATGTGGTCTGGAGGCCATGTTTGTCTTCACCACCAGATGGCACTATTTCATATTTTACCTTGTTGATGTTCCACTAACTGGAAAAGGATGTAGCTGTAAACATAATTCATATTGATACTGTGACAATTGACCCTGATGTGAATGTAAAATGTAGACTGGTATAAATCTAAAAACTGAACATATGAAAACACGAGCACTTCCACCACTACACCATCGTAGCGGTTTGTAAAGGTAATTATATTATGATCATGAATTATACGTCTGGTCATTGGTTTATTCTGGAGATATTTAGACCACTGCATTCCTGGGCAGTAGAAGGCCGTGTTGAACGCTGACCGGAGCACGAACAGAAACTCATGCTGTGGCTGCCAGACTCATTACAGGCTAATAAACCTGCATCATCCCAATCTGGTGTCCATCACTGACCAGGGCGGACAAACACCCAGTAGAAGGGTCACATATGTAAGTCATATCTTTGACTGCTGAGGCAGGTGCTATGTTCTGTACCTTCTTGAAATAAGGTAAAGACGAAGGATATAACAGATAACGTGACCTCTTTATTCTTCAGCAAACAAACGCGTAACTGCAGGCGGCATGCAGCATAACTGTGTCGTCACGTGATACGCAGATCACATAAATGATGTACATCACATCCCTCCTGTTAAGAACATTGTTTATACTAGTGTGACAAACAATCAGTAGCTTTTAATTTTATAAAAAAAATACAGTTTCACACGATAAACAAACGTGTGATCTCAACACCCAGAATGTTTTAATTAACAATCAGTGTATTAATTAACCTTAAGTACTGTGTTCCCAACTTTACGTGCTTTGATTGTTGCTAGGAATTTTGAGTATTTACATTTGCTCTATTAGCCTTTGAGGTGCTTTAATGGTTCTGCAAGATCTCCTGACTTCCATTTGTGTCTCTGTTTTCCCATTAATTTCAGTTACAGGTGTCTTGTGTACCGGGCTGTCTAATCTGTGGTTTGCACCCACGTTTGTTTCCTCTTCCTTATTCTGTTCTTTTTCAGGTACTTGCAGCAAATGTCTACGATTTCTCCTGTAGGTCATTCCTTCTTGTGTTTGGACCACATAGGACCTCGGAGCTACATTCTGTAGCACCTGAGCCTCTAGGCTCCAATGTTTTCCATCATGCAACCTCACTTTAAGTGCCAATTTTGATGGTATTTGAAATGTGTGTTACCTCTAGGCGCCTGTAGGTGGCAGTAGCGATTGAGATTTGGTTAATTACTGTTTGTTTGAGGATTATGTCAATAGGCACGTTCAGGAGACAAGACATGCAGTTCAAGGTGACGGAGCCTCACCTTTTCTGACCGCAGTTTTAGGATTTAGGAATTAGAAACATGAATATAAATACCTAGTTTTCAGTTTATAAGCATTTTTAATCGTTTTGTTCAGATTTCTTGTCTTTAATTTTTGAAGAAATAAAGCTTTCGTTTGGAAATCTAAAACGCGAGTTGGAATGTGAATCAAAACTGCATGTGTGGATCTTCACAAAAAAGTCAGAAAAGTGCTCCTAATGGATGAAGAAACCCCGTGGATGTCCTGAAGAGTGGATTCAGTCATCTATGTGCAAGTATTGACCACAAGTTTGGATTTTTGTCGAAGGAACAAGTAAGAAATGTGTCTGGCTTTGCTAATGGAGTTAGCCAATGACTCAGCTAAATTGTCAATACTGCTGTCTGCTAATGCTAGTTCTGAGGAATATGGAAACTTCCCTTATGGAAAATGACTACATATGACGATTATTGGAATTGTGTTTGTGGAAAAGAGGAATATCTGAGGATTTAATATGTATGAACAAAGTGATGCTGTTGTTCGTCCTAAGAGGACGTTAAAGCTAACTGCTAAAGGCATTGAACAAAAGCTTAGCATGACATTGGCAAATAGAAAATCCAAGTTTGCACACCTCTGTCGAATAATGAAGGATATTGATGTCCTAATGGAAGATGAAAATAATGCTCATACAGTTTCCCGGAAATTGTCAACAGAGTTTACAGAAGTGAACATGGAATTTTGCAGTCTGAATGAAACGGTAAAAGAATATATGTCTGAAGAGGATATGATTAAAGACCAGAAAACCTGGTATGAATCTATGACCAAACATCTTAATGGGTTTGTGAAGGATGTTGAGAGATGGTTAAAAAGAGCTGCTGAGCAAGCTAAAGAAGCAAGACAGTATGATTCTGAAGTAAGCCCTGCAGATAGTGCTTCAATGGTCAGTTTATCACACAAGTTGGGTAAATCTCCTCATAGCAGAGCAGCTTCAGTTGTGTCTTCAATTGCCTCATCCACAAAGCTTAAGTACGAGGCTGAAAGAGCAGCTTTGATTGCACAGGCTACTGCATTGAAACGAAAACAAGAAATTGACAGAGAATTGGCCCAGTTGCAAGCAAAGAAAGAGGAGCTAGAATTGCAAACAGCTATTGATGCAGCAAATGCTAAAATTGCGGTGCTTGATTTACATGAGTCTGATGTGCAAGAGCAAGAACAGGGGAGGCCTCGTGTGGTGAGGAATTTGCATGCTGAAGCGGCATTCTCTGATGATTATGAGAAGGGTGAGGAAGATGATGTGGCTTTTCTTCTACAGCGACCAACAAGGCATTCTCCTCAGCCAAGGTCACATTGCTGTGTGAGTAGAAGGCAAAACGCACACAGTAATGTTGTATCTCCCCCACGCTCACATGCTGACAGTGGTCCTCATGTTGGTGGAAGACTACGTGATATACAGATTAGGGACCTGCTTGGTGTTATGAAACATCAGAATGATATCACTGAACTGCTTGTGAAACAGCAAAGGTTGTCATCCTTACCATCAGTGGACATTCCTGTTTTTAGTGGAGACCCAACTGAATACAGATTTTTTACTAAAGCTTTTGAGCATGGAATTGAAGACAGAACCTCCAGTAGTAAAGATCGTCTATTCTTTCTGGAGCAGTACACAAGCGGTCAACCCAAAGTGCTGGTACGAAGTTGTCAGCACATACATCCTGACTTAGGGTACAAAGAGGCTAAAAAGCTATTGCACCAGCATTATGGTAACGAATACACCATTGCTGTGGCATATGTGGAGAAGGCATTAAAGTGGCCCGTCTTAAAATCAGAAGACGGAGCATCTTTGACTGAATTGGCTGTTTTTCTTACAAGCTGCCTGAATACAGTGGAAGGAATGGAGTTTAAAGAAGAAATGAACAGTCCAACTAACATACGTGCAATAATAGCAAAACTCCCTTTCAGGCTGAGAGAAAGATGGAGGGGATTCGCGTGTGACATACAGGAAAGGACTGGTGTCAGAGCCAGGTTTGAAAATTTGGTGTACTTTGTGGAGAGACAGGCAAGAATAGCTACTGATCCATTATTTGGCAACATCCAAGAGCCTGTGAGTTCAAAAGACAAAGGTATAGCTAAACCTGGCCACCCACAAAGGTTCAAAGAAAAGAAAAGCACATTTGCCACAATTGCTGAACTCGTGACTGACACTAAACAGTCAATAAGCAAGGCAAACGACTTGAGTTCCTCCAGTGATAAATGTCATTTCTGTCAAAAAGAACACAAGTTGGCATCTTGTAAGTCCATTGTGCAGAAACCTCACAAAGAGAGGCTGCAATTTCTGAAGTCCAAAGGCTTATGCTTTGGTTGCCTGTTACCTGGGCATATGAGCAAAGCTTGTGAGCAGAAAATAACATGTAACAAGTGCTCATTGAAACATCCTACTATTCTGCACATAGCCAGCAAGCTTACTGGCCAAGCCGAGAATAACAAGACAGTGACTGACAGCAGTCCACCATCATTGGATAAGGAAACTTGTGGTTGCACCGGGGCCGGAGATGCAAAATGCGCCCTTGCTGTCGTCCCAGTGAAAGTTAAGTCTGAGAAAGGAACACATGTTGTGCAGACCTACGCAATTTTAGATTCAGGTAGTTCAGCTTGTTTCTGTTCTGAAGACTTGATGCGTGATCTCAATGTGACCGGAAGAAAGACCAACATCTTACTTCGCACTATGGGACAAGAAAGACCTGTTAGCACGCATGCTGTCACAGGACTGGAGATTTGTGGGTTGGAAGGTGATTCCTATGTGCCACTTCCCCAGGTGTATTCACAAAAGGAGATTCCTGTCAAGGACGACTGCATTCCTAGACAAGAAGATGTGGATAAATGGCCACACCTGAAGGAAATTCATGTCAGGAAGATTGAGGCTGGCATAGGATTATTAATAGGAACCAATGTGCCGAAGGCTTTGGAGCCATGGAAAGTTGTGAATAGTGCAGGTAATGGGCCTTATGCTATCAGAACTGTCCTTGGGTGGGTTGTAAATGGTCCTCTGCAGAAGAAGGACGAGGAATGGCCAGAAGTATCAGTGAACAGAATTTCCGTGGCGTGTCTTGATGATCTCATACACCATCAAATAAAGCTTGACTTTCCTGAAGCTCAGCAAGCAGAGAAAATGGAAATGTCTGTAGAAGACAAACGATTCATGGATTCTGTGTCTAAGTCAGTACAGTTGATCGATGGACACTTTAGCATTGGTCTTCCCCTGAAAGCAGTGGATGCCAAGTTTCCGAACAACCGTGTGATAGCTGTGCAAAGGGCAGAACACCTGCGAAGGAAATTCATGAGAAATGAGCAGTTCTGTCAGGATTATGTCAAGTTCATGAGTGACATGCTTGAGAAGGGCTATGCAGAGAAAATTCCCGAAGATGAGGTCCACAACGACGAAGATGAAACAAGGACGTGGTACATCCCACATCACGGGGTCTACCACCCTACCAAGCATAAGATCAGGGTAGTCTTCGACTGTGCAGCCAAGTTCCAAGGAATTTCCCTGAACTCACAGCTACTTCAAGGGCCAGACCTAACCAACTCCTTGATTGGTGTCTTATTGAGGTTCAGGCAAGAACCAGTAGCCTTCATGTCAGATATAGAAGGCATGTTCCATCAGGTACGGGTCCCTGCCAAAGATGTGAACCTTTTGAGATTTCTGTGGTGGCCACAGGGGGACCACAGACAAGAATTAGAGGAACATAGGATGGTTGTGCCTTTATTTGGGGCTACCTCATCCCCAAGTTGTGCTAACTATGCACTCAAGCAGTGCGCTGAGCACTTCCAAGATCAGTTCAGTGCAGAGGCATCCAAAACAGTGATGCGACACTTCTATGTCGATGACTGCCTCCGGTCAGTTGGATCCGAGGATGAAGCAGTGGCACTGATACAGGAAGTAAGAGCTCTGTGTGCTTTGGGCGGATTTAGAGTGACCAAGTGGACCTCTAATAGTCGCAAAGTCCTGGCATCAGTTCCAGAAGAGGAGAGGGACAAAGACTTACTTCCTCTAGAAAGGGCTCTAGGAGTCCAATGGTGCATTGAATCAGATGCCTTGAAGTTCAAAGTTACCATTAAGCGGAAAGTGCTCACAAGACGAGGTTTGTTGTCCATGGTTAGTTCCATCTACGACCCTCTGGGGATTCTCTCTCCCATAATCCTCCCAGTGAAAGGTATACTGCAGGAATTGAGTATGAGAAAACATGGATGGGATGATGATATGCCAGAACCCCTAGTGAAGCAGTGGGAACAATGGATAACTCACCTGCACAAGTTGTCAGAACTGGAAGTGAGGCAATGCGTTAAGACGCATGACTTTGGAGCAGTCACAGAAGCAAGACTGCATCATTTCACCGATGCTAGTGAGCGAGGTTATGGCACTTGTACTTACCTGGTCTTGAAAAATGAGAAGTATGAAGAACAGTGTTCTTTCATAATGGGAAAGGCAAGAGTTGCGCCTCTAAAACCAGTCACGATACCTAGGCTGGAGCTCACTGCAGCGACAGTAGCTGCAAAGATGGACAACATGATACGGGCCGAGCTAGATATTGACTTGGAGGAATCGGTATTCTGGACTGATAGTACCACAGTTCTTAGGTACATCCAGAATGAATCAGCAAGGTTTCGTACGTTTGTTGCCAACCGGATTACAACAATCAGAGAACAGTCCAAGGTAAGCCAATGGAGATATGTGGAATCCTTCAACAATCCAGCGGACCACGCTTCCAGGGGTTGCACAGTGGAAGCTTTCCTGAAGGCCAATATCTGGTTATAGGGGCCGGAATTCCTGCCTTCCAAAAGACAGAGTCTTACCCGATGAGCCGCCGTTTACTAATGTCGGTGTCGATTATTTTGGCCCATTTGAAATCAAGAGAGGCCGTACCATTTTGAAGAGATATGGAGTGCTTTTTACGTGTCTTGCAGTAAGAGCAGTTCATCTCGAGGTTGCAAGTTCGCTTGATACGGACTCCTGTATTCATGCCCTACGAAGATTTGTTGCTAGAAGGGGTCAAGTCAAAGTGATCAGATCGGACAACGGCACAAACTTCATCGGTGCAGAACGTGAGCTGCAACAGGCAGTACAGGAGTTAAATAAGGAACAGATTGAAGCTGAAATGGCACAAAGGAACATTAAGTGGATCTTTAACCCCCCAACAGCATCCCACCATGGCGGGGTGTGGGAACGCCAGATAAGATCAGTGCGGAAGATTCTGAATTCTGTCATGAAGCAGCAGACTTTGGATGAGGAGGGTCTGCAAACACTTGTGTGCGAGGTTGAGGCCGTCATCAATAGTCGCCCTCTCACGAAAGTGTCGGATGATCCTAACGACTTGGAGGCAATTACCCCGAACCATCTTCTCTTGATGAAGGCTAAACCTGTAATACCTCCAGGTATTTTCAATGCCAAGGATATCTACTCCAGACGCAGATGGCGCCAGGTTCAGTACATGGCAGAGTTATTTTGGAAACGCTGGACTAAGGAGTATTTGCCAGACCTGCAGCTAAGGCAAAAGTGGCTGCACCCGAGGCGTAATGTTGCAGTTGGTGACATTGTGCTGCTGATTGATGATTCTGCTCCCAGAAGTTCCTGGATCATAGGTCGAGTCATTGAGACCATCCAGGATAGTAAGGGGAGAGTTCGCCAGGTCCGACTGAAGACCAGCACGAATCTTCTCCTGAGACCGGTCACTAAGTTGTGTCTCTTACTTGAAGCGGATATGTAGCATATTGCTTGCTGTATGAGACAGTGGTAAAGACTGATCTCCAGCGGTGAGTCATGTGCTTGAACCTCTGACTCCATGTTTCAGTTTATGAAAACATATCGGACAATTGTACAATATTTGGTTGTTTTGAGCTGTTTAATAGGTTGTTTACTGCTATCATGTCTTTAGGAATTATATAGTTTAGTGTTTATGGTAATTGTTTGTTTATTTACAAGACAATTAGGGGCCGGATATGTAAGTGCCAATTTTAATGGTATTTGAAATGTGTGTTACCTCTAGGCGCCTGTAGGTGGCAGTAGCGATTGAGATTTGGTTAATTACTGTTTGTTTGAGGATTATGTCAATAGGCACGTTCAGGAGACAAGACATGCAGTTCAAGGTGACGGAGCCTCACCTTTTCTGACCGCAGTTTTAGGATTTAGGAATTAG
Organism: Pygocentrus nattereri; assembly: GCF_015220715.1. NCBI lineage: Eukaryota > Metazoa > Chordata > Actinopteri > Characiformes > Serrasalmidae > Pygocentrus > Pygocentrus nattereri. The sequence goes on along the minus strand of NC_051216.1, from coordinate 1,128,694 downwards.
AAACATGAATATAAATACCTAGTTTTCAGTTTATAAGCATTTTTAATCGTTTTGTTCAGATTTCTTGTCTTTAATTTTTGAAGAAATAAAGCTTTCGTTTGGAAATCTAAAACGCGAGTTGGAATGTGAATCAAAACTGCATGTGTGGATCTTCACAAAACTCACTCTGTCATTTGGTTTTAGTTCCTTTAGTTCTTTTGACCCTCCCTCTGTCATAGTATCTTTTCTGTGCGTTTTTTGCCTTCTGTTTGTCCATGACTATGTTCCTTTTTTGTACACTTTCTCTATCGAGCAGTTGGGGCATGCGGGTCCTAAGCTTTCTATTAAACAGAAGCTCTGCTGGCGACAGGCCATGTGACAAGGGAGTTGACCTGTAATTAAGCAGTGCTAAGTAAGGATCCGTTTTTGAATCCATAGCTTTCTTCAACAGCAGTTTGACTATTTTTACTCCATTTTCAATGAGCCCATTAGACTGCGGATAACGTGGGCTTGATGTCACATGACTAAACTCAAAAGTCTTAGCAAACTTATGGAACTCCACGCAGCTGAACTGCGGTCCATTATCAGTTATGACTACGTCAGGAATACCATGACGTGCAAAAAATGATTTGATGTGAGTTATAACCTGAGTTGCTGTGGTCTCTCTCAACTGCGCCATCTCAGGGTAGTGAGAGTAATAGTCTACTAGGAGTACAGAGTTTTTTCCATCAAGCTCAAACAAATCTATGCCCACCTTGCTCCATGCCCTATGCACCTCACTGTCCTCAATCCACATTGGCTCCTTGCTCTGCTTAGCCCTGTATTTCTGACAGGTTTCACAAGACCTAATGACTCTCTCAATATCTTGACCCATACCTGGCCAGTATAACACTGCTTTAGCCTGTCTCTTGGATTTCTGCATGCCAAGATGCCCCTCATGTGTTTTCAACAACATGTTATGCTGCAAGACCTTGGGAATTACAATCCTTGAGCCCTTGAATAGAACGCCATCTAACACTGACAACTCGTCTCTGTAATGGTAGTATGGAGCAGGTACAGACTGTACTGACCACCCCTGTGTGATTGCTTTAATGACCTGTTTCAGTGTTTCGTCCTCTGCTGTGGCTCGTGCAATCACAGTCCACATCTCATCAGAGACTGGACAGCTTTTCCTGACCAGATTTACATGTACTGTTTCATCATGCTCATAGTGTTGTACCGATACTGTGCTGTCATAAGCACATGACAATGTGTCAGCGACTAACAGTTCTTTTCCAGGTTTGTATTCTAGCTGTAGGTCGTACTTTTGCATTTTTAAGAACAATCGCTGCACCCTAGGTGGTGTGTTGGCTAAGCCTTTTTTAGCTATTGTAACAAGAGGTTTATGGTCTGTTTCTGCCCAAACTCTTCTGCCATATATAAATACATGAAACTTCTCACATCCATATGCAAGGGCTAATGCCTCCTTTTCTATCTGTGCATAGTTGCACTCTGAAGTCGTTAATGCCCTCGAGGCATATGCTATTGGGCGCCACCTTGTGCCATATTGTTGCAACAACACTGCACCTATCCCTGCTTTAGAGGCATCTGCTGAAATTTTGGTGTGACGTTTTTCATCAAAATACTTTAGGACAGGAGCTTTCATAATTAGACCTTTCAGCTCCTCAAACTCCTTCTGATGATTACTGTTCCAGCTCCACTCTGTAGTAGGGTTGCAGCGGTAACCGGTTCCACGGTATACCACGGTATTAAAATGCACGGTTATCATACCGTGGGCATTTGCTCGTTACCGGTAAAACACAACCCAGCTCAGAAACTCACCCGCGCATGCGCAGCTCCGCTCCGTTTCAGTCACACAAGCACACAGCAGTGAGAATGGCAGAGAGTGCCACAGACTTAACAAATCTCCGTCCTCCTAAAAAAAAGGCTAAACTAAAGTCAGCAGTGTGGGACTACTTCGGATACCCGCCAAATGCACGCGAGGATGGGAATCCGATTTGTAATCAATGTGGCAGGAAAGTGGCAGCTAAAGGAGGGAATACCTCTAACCTGTTCTCCCATTTCCGAGAACACCACCCCGCTGTGCTCGTTTATAATTTCAGTCCGACCCTAAATGCGTGAAATTTCGACTATAAAACCCATCTTTGTATTCGTGCACAGCCCACGCGTTAAGCGCCCGCAAAAGTGCTGAGTCATCCGAACTATGAGCATGCAGCTGCTGGAAGTAACGTTATGCCCGTGGCTATGAAGCGCGTGCTGTGGTGGATGCGCGTGTCCGTGTTCAGGTCCTCACAGACTAATTTGGATTTTTCCGGAGTCGGACTCAACGTGAAAGACGCCATTAATTTGCATGAGTTTATATTTAAAATCTGACGTGCCTCTATTGTGAGGATCATGTATAAAATAGATAGTCCCATCTTTCTGCAGTCTCTGGTTATATTAACTTGGCAGTAAAACGGACGTTTACAACAGTAGTTGGTCAGACACGCACACAGGCTCAGATATTAAATAATGAAATAATTAAACTTAAATAATTGTACTGAATATTTTAAATACAGGACCTTTACAGACACACACACACAATATATATATATATATATATATATATATATATATATACACACACACACACACACATACATATATATATATATATATATATATATATATATATATATATATATATATATATATATACATATATACACACATATACACATACATATATTTTTTATTATTATTATAAATATAATTGATTCATATTATTATTCTGTTATTGGTTTAGGGACAAGCTAGCTGTGCAAAGAAATTTCCTGATCCAGCTCAGCCAACTGTCACACAGTCATTTGCAAAGGGAATTAAGTTAGATCCCTCATCTAAACAAGCCCAAGAATTGAATCATGGTGTGGCGTATTTTATTGCCAAAGACATGATGCCCTTAAGAGCAGTGGAAAAACCTGGTTTCCTTCACCTGATGAAAAAAGCTGTTCCAATGTACCAGGTTCCATCAAGAACATACTTTGCCACCAGTGAAATCCCTCGCATGTACCAAGATGTGAGAGCAAGTGTTGAAGAACAGCTAAAGGAAGCTGTGTGTTACTCAGCCACCACAGACTTGTGGACCAGCAGCAGTGGAGGAGGGGAACCATTTATAAGTTTTACAGTCCACTACATCTCTTCAGACTGGCAGCTCAAGTCCCATTGTTTGGAAACTCATTTTTTCCCTGAAGACCACACCTCAGAAAACATCTCTGAAATGTTTGAAAACATGCTTCAGGAATGGAAACTTCCAAAGGAAGATCTGTGTGGAATTACCACAGATAATGCAACAAATATGAAGAAAGCCTTTTCAGACTTCCCTTGTGTTTGGCTCACTTGTTTCGGACACAATTTAAATTTGGCCGTAAACAAAGTTTTGAAGATCCAAAGGGTGGAATCTGCTGTCAGAGCATGCAGACACTTGATACAAGGTTTTTCTCGAAGTTGGAAGAAGAAAAGAGATCTCAAGAAAAAACAGGCAGACCTGGAACTCCCCGAGCATGCCCTAATCCATGATGTAATAACAAGATGGGGATCAACTTTTGATACAAAGATGAACTTTTGAGACAACAGGCCGTCTGCGCAGTACTGGCAAATGAAAGGAGTACTTGGCATCTCATGCCAAACGACTCTGACATAGCTATACTTGAGAATGTCAGCCAGCTTCTTCAGACCTTCTATGAGCTCACTGATGCTCTAGCCTCTGAGAAAAGGGTCACACTGTCCTCACTCTCACCAGTACTGGAGCACATCCGCAGTGAAATTCTCGCGGAGCAAGCTGAAGACAATGCACTCACCAGACAGATGAAGCAAGTAATGAGGGAAGACCTTGAAGTCAGATACACAGAGCGGCTGGAACGACTGCTGCAAGTATCCTGCTTTGTGGATGCTAGGTTTAAGGGAAGCTTCTCTAAAAACCTGGATGACACAGTTGAGGCATGTGTTGAAGATGCTGTAACCATTGCAACAGCAGTGTCTCCATGCCAAAAACAGCCTCAAGAAGAAAGGGAAGAAAATGAGGTAGGAGAGGGCAGCAGCAGCACCACTACTGCTACTAAGAGGAAAGGGAAAGGTCTGTCTGCGTTGCTACAACAAATAAGTTCATCCAGGCAAAACAAGGCAACCTCAGAAAATAAAAACATCCATGAAAAGGTCATGTCTGATGTCAAGACATACATGTCTCTTCCTACTATTGGAACTGATGCTGACCCTCTGGCTTGGTGGAAAATGCATGCCGAAGGAATGCCCTTTTTGGCAAAAGTGGCAAGAAAATATCTTTGTATCCCTGCCACAAGCGAAAGAATGTTCAGTACAAGTGGACATATTCTGTCACCTCAGCGCTCAAGATTGAGCCCAGAAAAACTTGACATGCTTACGTTTCTGCATCATAATCTGGCTTGAATATTAAACACAAATGATTGCTGCGATAAAAATCTGATCTCAGGAAAACTGTTCAAGAATTCAGCTGCACTTTTTCTTTTTTTCTATAAAGACAAAGTATTTTTTCTTTCTAAAGAGACATTCATTTTTATTTAAAGATTTAGTTTTTTTCTCCTTCTAATATTGCAGTTTTTGCAAAAACAGGTGTACAGCTTTTTTTTTTTAAGGAGATATTTTGTATATAATAGTTCCAGGTTTCAACTACAATAAATAGTTAATTAAACAAAAAAGACTTTCGTGGTAATTTCTTTAAGGGTCAGTGTATCTTTTAATAATATATGTAACAATCCATGATACCGTGATAACCGTGATACCGCGTATTTTCTGAGACGGTTATCATACCGTGAAAATCTCATACCGTTGCAACCCTACTCTGTAGTTTTACACAGTAGACTTCTCAACTGACTTGTGTGGCTAGTTAGGTTTGGTACAAATTTGCCTACATAGTTTACCATACCTAAAAATCTTTGAACACCCTCTTTGTCTGTTGGTGGAGGCATGTTCTTTATGGCAGCCACCTTGTTCTGATCAATTTCAACACCCTCTTGTGTTAGATTTTCACCAAGAAATGTAATTTCAGATTGTCTGTACTGACACTTGCCTGCGTTTAGCTTTAGACCACTAGTTCTAGCTGTGTCCAGTGCCATTTTCAGCCTCTGGTCATGTTCTTCAATTGTCCTGCCCCAAATCAGGATATCATCAATGTACACTTTAGTGTCTGGAATATTTTCAAAGATCTGCTGAATTGTTCTGTGAAACACTTCTGGAGAAGAAGTCAGTCCAAAAGGTAATCTTTTAAAAGAATACCTGCCAAATGGCGTATTAAAAGTACAGAGTCTGGTACTCTCTTTATCTAAAGGGATTTGCCAGAACCCTGTGGAGGCATCTAATTTTGAGAAATATTTGGCACCTGCTATATCACCAAAGATTTCTCCTCTTGTTGGCAGTTGGTAGTGTTCACGTCTCACAAATCTGTTCAATTCTTTTGGATCTATGCATAATCTTAATGAGCCATCTTTTTTCTCAACAATTACAAGTGAATGTACCCACTCAGTAGGCTCTTCCACTTTCTCTACTATGTCTAGGGCCTCTAACCTTTGCAGCTCTGCCTTCAATTTTTCTCTTAGGGCTAGTGGTACCTTTCTGGCAGCGTGAATGACTGGTCTGTTTGGCTTTTCTAGCTCTATTCTGTGTGTAACCTTGAGTTTCCCGATGCCTTGAAAAATATCTACATATGCGTCTTCTACATTTGTCTGCCTCTCTGCATCACTTTCAGTTTTCACCTCGTTTACCCGCTTCACCAGACCTAGCATCTTACATGTTTTTAACCCAATGATAGGAGGCTTGGTACCTTTCACAATCACAAATGGCACATCAAACCTCTCACCTTTTATGTACATGTGGTTGGCTAGTGTAGTGGGTAACACCTTTGCCTTCTACGCTGTAGATTGGGGTTCAATCCCCGACCAGGGCAAACACCCTACACTATACCAATAAGGGTCCTTGGGCAAGACTCCTAACACCACCTTGGCCTCCCTGTGTAAAAATGATCGAGGCACAGTCTATTTTCATTACGGAGGCTTTCCACTGACTACAGTCCATGGTTTTCATTCTGCTTTGTGTTGCTTCTCTTGCCTGACAAATTTGTAATGCTTTTTCAAGCGTCAGATCCGACTCTCCGAGTAGCTTTTCTCTCAGTCCTTTGTCACGCACCCCCATTACTATTCTATCACGTATCAACGAGTTGACAAGGTCTCCAAAATTGCACGTTTGACTCTTTAACTTCAAGTCCATAATAAACTCCTCAACAGACTCTGACTCTGTCTGTGATCTACTGTTGAACATGTACCTTTCATATGTCTCGTTTTTTCGGGGCGTACAGAATGATTGAAATTTCTCTATTACCAGCGCATAGTCCTTCTGTTGCTCCGCTGTTAGCTGCTCCATCTTCCCGGCTCGAAGCTAGTTCCCACTCCCGAGCACCGTAGCTAGCCACTTACAGGCTAACGTTTTTTTGTTGTTGTTTTACTCGCCTCTTGTTGCCTTCAACAGTCATTTGCTCATCTGCACGCGAGCTTAACGTGAGTTCGAAACTCCTGGTACCATGCTATGTTCTGTACCTTCTTGAAATAAGGTAAAGACGAAGGATATAACAGATAACGTGACCTCTTTATTCTTCAGCAAACAAACGCGTAACTGCAGGCGGCATGCAGCATAACTGTGTCGTCACGTGATACGCAGATCACATAAATGATGTACATCACAGCAGGAGTTCTTTAAAACGTCGGCTCCGATGTCGACTGGAGGCAGGAGTTCTTTAAAACGTCGGCTCCGATGCCGACTGGAGGCAGGAGTTCTTTAAAACGTCGGCTCCGATGCCGACTGGAGGCAGGAGTTCTTTAAAACGTCGGCTCCGATGTCGACTGGAGGCAGGAGTTCTTTAAAACGTCGGCTCCGATGCCGACTGGAGGCAGGAGTTCTTTAAAACGTCGGCTCCGATACCGACTGGAGGCAGGAGTTCTTGAAAACGTCGGCTCCGATGCCGACTGGAGGCGGGAGTTCTTGAAAACGTCGGCTCCGATGCCGACTGGAGGCGGGAGTTCTTGAAAACGTCGGCTCCGATGCCGACTGGAGGCGGGAGTTCTTTAAAACGTCGGCTCCGATGCCGACTGGAGACGGGAGTTCTTTAAAACGTCGGCTCCGATGCCGACTGGAGGCAGGAGTTCTTTAAAACGTCGGCTCCGATGCCGACTGGAGACGGGAGTTCTTTAAAACGTCGGCTCCGATGCCGACTGGAGACAGGAGTTCTTTAAAACGTCGGCTCCGATGCCGACTGGAGGCAGGAGTTCTTTAAAACATCGGCTCCGATGCCGACTGGAGGCAGGATCGGATGCATTTGAAAATTAGAGGCAGCAGCTCAGCAACATGTATATTTGAGAACAAAGCTCAATAAGAAAACAGTGAAAAAGTATCCGTGGTATTTTCGGCCTGTTTCAAGCTTCACATATCAGTGATTTAGACTTGGCATCAGATGTAATTCCACAAATCTCCACAGTGAAGCCAGCAGAAATTAGTACCAGGCTAATCTGACATTATAAGGCTACTTCAAAGGGATTTCTGAAGGTGCTGCATTAAACAATGTAACGACTCACAACTGGCAGATCTTTTTAAATTCACACCTGTTTCACAGCAGAAACTAAACTACGGAGTTGATGATTTGATCCATTAGCAGCTGAACTTCCTCCTAAACTCCACAGGCTCCAACCCGTACAGTACAGGCTCCTGCACGCTGAAATATGTTCTCTCCTGCTGTTCTAGACCAAGAGAACCAACTGCCGCTTTCTTCATCTCTGCGGGTGGTGGCCTTTGCTCCTGTTATGAATATTAAATATTACTCATGTCGTGCTGCATTTGCTGCTGGAGTGTGTCTCCAAGGTTTGACACTACACTGAGTCCTGACGTGTGACGTGCTGTGAAATGATGATCAATCTAAACACACTAATAACCACAGTAATGTTCACACACACCAGACTTACTGTGAGAGTGTCGTAGTCGGAGGACCTGGTGGTGGAGTTCAGAGCTGAGTACGTGTCGCTGGCAGAGTCTCTAACCTGCTGTAAAACACCAGAATATTGCAGCGTGTTTAATAAGGGTTTGGGTCATGTTAACCTCAGCTTGGCTTTTCTTGGCATTTGTTAACTTTTGTTAATATTTTTACATTTTGTTAATTTATTAATAATTTTACGGAGACTCTTATTGGGGAGGGCGGGGCTGGGAGACACCCCGGGTTGTGGGTGGGTGTCCCTGAGCTGAGAGGGAGACATAATCTGAGAAAGAAAACAAACTGAAGAATTCTGCTGATGTTCAGTTCAGCTGCCATGTACACATCAGGGCGCAGATGTAAACAAATCAAGCCCACAGGCAGCGTTTAACAGAAACCGTTAAGACTCCAAAATACTCCGCTAAAGCAGATTGGGAGGCTTTCCATGCTAAATTTGAACTGGACGCCAAGTAGCAAGAGTGGTCTGATGTTCTGGGCAGTGATGCGGCCCAAATTCCTTCGGTCTAAACCGTGAAACCGGTGAAGACAGGCAGGGGAACCATTAAGGAACCTCAGTTATATGGGCTCACGATCCCACGCCGTCTCCTGTACAGAGCAAATCTACCCAAGACCAGTTCCACTACACACAGTCTCCAACTGGGCTGCTCATCCACACACAGCTGGCCCACCCACACAATGTGACTGAGGCCCTGGAGTCGGTGCTGGAGAGAGAAATGGTGAGTCCAGGAGCTTCATGGTGCACAGATGTCACCATTCCTGCAGTCGGAGTCCTGGAGTAGCCAGTGTGGATGCAGGAGACGACGTAAATGACCTGAAGACGGGCACTCCCGGGAGCCACACAGACAATGGCATGGTGCTGCACACACACACACACACACACACACAGAGCAGACTCACAGTCAGAGTGTCGTAGTCGGAGGACCTGGTGTTGGGGTTCAGAGCCGAGTACGTGTCGTCTCCACACTTCGGAGCCTTTCAGAGAGACGAGGAGAAACAGCTTCAGTTTCTATTCAGGACCAGTCAGAGATTCTCACACAGGTACAGTGTTTAAGCTGAGGGTGCTGAAACGTTAAAGCCCCTGTCTGCTCATTTTCAGGATTTTCTTTTATGATCTATAGTTTGTGATATTTTTATTCTGAACTGTCAGAGAAAAAATTTCTTTAAAATTACATTTTTGCCTTTTGTCTCTGTTTGATTTGAGTTGGGTGGGACTACATTTGGCACAGCTGATCTGTCAGAGTGCCACTCAGAGTTAGTAATCAGTATTACAGAAAGAAAAGAAAAGAAAATCCAGGTCGGAGCCCCAATGAGCGTCGCCAGCGGCGACAGGGGCACGGAAAAACTCCCTAAAGAGGAAGAAACCTTGAGAGGAACCAAGACTCAGAAGGGGAACCCATCCTCCTACGGTCCACACCGGATAGCAAACATTATTAGTATAAAGTTTATAGTACAAAGTGGGAAAAGAGAAGCAGCGATTAACTTGATTAGTTTATGATTGTGCAGCAGCATCTGAGGGTGAGGAGCATCTGAGGGTGAGGAGCATCTGAGGGTGAGGACTGCACAGCGTTGTAATGCAAGAAGTTCAGTGGTGGTCAAGCCGGTCCAGAAGGCTGGTGAACAGCAGCGCCCGATTAAGGCAGAAGAGGCAGCAGCATCAGACGCACAGGATGGGCAGCTGATCAACTCGGCAGAGAAAGGAAAGAAAGACGCGGTCAGTTCTGTAAAGAGTGACTGACCACAGAGTCAGTTCTGTAGAGAGTGGCTGACCACAGAGTCAGTTCTGTAGAGAGTGGCTGACCACAGAGTCAGTTCTTTAAAGAGTGGCTGACCACAGAGTCAGTTCTGTAGAGAGTGGCTGACCACAGAGTCAGTTCTGTAAAGAGTGGCTGACCACAGAGTCAGTTCTGTAAAGAGTGGCTGGCCACAGAGTCAGTTCTGTACAGAGTGGCTGACCACAGAGTCAGTTCTGTAGAGAGTGGCTGACCACAGAGTCAGTTCTTTAAAGAGTGGCTGACCACAGAGTCAGTTCTGTAGAGAGTGGCTGACCACAGAGTCAGTTCTGTAAAGAGTGGCTGACCACAGAGTCAGTTCTGTAAAGAGTGGCTGGCCACAGAGTCAGTTCTGTAAAGAGTGGCTGACCACAGATTACAGTATAACAGAGCAGCAGAGACTCCAGGAGGTCCAGATCTGACAGGGAGACTAATCACCAAAGGCTCCACTCAACAAGTGAGTTTTTAGCCTAGACTTAAAGACTGAGGCTGAGTCTGAGTCCCGAACATTAGCAGGAAGATTATTCCAGAGCTGGGGGGCTCTGTATGAGAAGCTACGCCCCCTGATGGAGATTTATTAGTTCTAGGTACCAGTGGTGAGCAGCACCTTGTGATCTAAGTAGGCCTGATGGTTCATAGTGGGAGAGAAGGTCACTCAGGCGCTGAGGGGCGAGTCCGTTTAGAGCTTTATAGGTCAGTAATAGGATTTTATAATCAGTGTGAAGTTTAACTGGTAACCAGTGCAGGGCTGATAAAACTGGGCTGATATGGTCGAACTTTCTGGTTCTTGTGAGAATCTGGCTGCAGCTTTCTGGACCAACTGAAGCTTGTTGAGGCTTTTGCTGGGACGTCCAGACAGCAGGACATTACAGTGTCCAGCCTTGAAGTAATGAATGCATGAACTAGCTTTTCTGCGTCCTGTAGAGATCATGCATTTCTTAATTTAGCGATATTGTGGAGATGCAGGACGGCTGTTCTAGTGATATTAGTTATATGTGCGTTGAAGGACAGATCAGTGTCCATCACGACACCAAGACTTTTAACAGATGAGCTTGATGCAGCTGAGAGATTGTTAAGTTTAAGTGTTGAGTTAGACAGTTTGTTTCTAGCTGCTTTTGGACCAAGAAGCAGGACCTCTGTTTTATCAGAGTTAAGTAGCAGAAAGTTACTAGACATCCAGTCTTTTATGTCTTTTACACAGTCTTCAATGTTGTCATCTGGTTTGCTTGATATATATAAGGTTTTTACTGACAATGGTGCCTAATGGTAGCACATATATTGTGAATAATATAGGTCCTAAAACAGAGCCTTGTGGAACACCATACTTTACTTTTACAAGGACAGATGATTCGCCCTTTACATTAATGAACTGATAGCGATCAGTGAGGTAGGACCTGAACCAGGAAAGAGCTGTTCCTGTTACCTCTACAGGGTTTTCTAGTCTATCTAGTAGGATAGAGTGGTCTATTGTGTCAAATGCTGCACTAAGATCAAGGAGGACTAGCAGAGACACATTTCCTTTGTCAGAGAAAAATAAAAAGATCATTCACAGTTTTTACTAGTGCTGTTTCTGTACTGTGATGTGGCCTAAAACCAGACTGGAATTTTTAATGTAGATGATTCCTATGAAAATAGGAGCTGAATTGTTTTACTACCACTTTTTCCAGGATCTTAGATATAAAGGGGAGATTCGAGATGGGTCTATAGTTTGATAGTTCACAGGGATCGAGGTTCTCTTTTTTAACCAGTGGTCTAATTACAATTAAAACACAATGAGGACCACAGAAATTCCTCCACTGTGTCCGCTAATCTGACCACTGACTAATAACGGGAGCAGAGTCCAGCAGTTAGATGGTTACAGGTCATGGACATAACGTTACTGCTGAGCGTTCAGTATCAGACATGATCCGTCTGATCTACCCATCGTCAGATAAAAGCCTGAGTTCTCCAACATGATCTGGAAATGTCATTAAATCTCTAAAATGACCAGCAGACAGTTTCTTCTCCTTTCTGCACTTGGGTCTCTCCAATTCGGAGAGCGGCTGAGTAGAGTGAAGTGGTCCGTTTTTCAGGGCGAGGGCTTAAACGTGCAGGGCTGAACTTCTGCTACTGGGTGGCTCTCTGCTCATGATTTAGTGACGCCCACAAGGCGAACAACAGTTCACAGATTGATCTGGGTCCACTGTCGAGTCTTGAGTGTCCAGTAGACAATACTCTAGCCCTAAATGATGTGGAAAAGCTGGTGCCTTTAGAACCTCCAGGCTGGACTCCTGTAACACCATTTTAGCTGGAAGCTCCAACACCTTATTAAATAAGCTCCAACTGGTCCAGAGTGCAGCTGCAAAAAACTTTGACCATATATCCCCAATCCTGTCATCCTCACACCGTCTGCCTGTTAAATTTGGTGTAGAGTATAAAATCCTTCTGATAAAGTGTGAATCATTAAATGGCCCTGCAGTATCGTAGTGAATTCATTCAGTCATATGAACCCAAAATAACGACTCGCTGACGGTTCCTCAGATTAGAAAAACCACAGCAGGGGCTCAAGCTTTTTCCTACGTATCCCCAAAATTGTGGGATCATCTCCCGACCTCTGTTCGGGACTCAGACACGCTCTCTACATTTAAAACTAGACTCAAAACTTTTCTGTTCACATGAGCGTTTTACTAATATCAGCTGTTGCACTATTACTCACTAATATCTCTCCATAAATGGACCTGTCCTGTTAATCAATCTCTCTCTTTATTTCAGCCTCTGAGCGACGTCTGCCTGAGTTCCCACATGGGAGTCACCAGAGCTGCTAGAGTCACCAGAGCGCTCTGTTGGCTGATCTGCACCTCACCATCATGAACTGACCCTCATGAACTGACCCTCCTGCTGCTGCTGCACAAACTCAGTCCATCTAATTAACCGGTGCTCCAGCTGTTTTCCCTCGTTGTGAACTATAATACTTTATACTAATGCTGTTTGCTATCCGGTGTGGTCCAGAGGAGGATGGGAGCAAAGATGTCCTGTTGGTCTCAGCTGTTTTTTCCAGCAGGCTGAGCTGCAGGCATTACACTGTACAAATGTAAACCTACTAAACACCTGGCAGGTGTGACGGCTTCAGATAGGAGTCTGTGTACAAACTACATTCCTCACTGTTTCAACATGTTTTGCCTCTTTTCTTTCAAAACCATATTTACTGTGTGTAGCGCTTCAGTTCTGTCCTTCAGACTGAAGGTTCTTCTATAATGAAACGCTTATTTGAAGACGCATCAAACCTAAAACTGCTGCGAGCTGCAGGTGAACAGCATTGTGGGAATGACAGACAAAGTCCTGCACATCAAATTGGAAAGGAAAGGTTGTGTTAACCTGTTGGAAGCTCTAATCTAATGTGTTTTGTTTGGGTTGATTCTCAGTACCTGAACATCTGCTCCTCCCTCTGCTCCTCTCTTCCTCCTAAACACACAGATTAAACACAGACAGGCTGTTTTAGGAGTTTCCATTTGAGGATAAAATTGAGCTCCTGATTAAAACTTCATTTCATAGTAATAACCAGCTCACTCACTGAAGACAGACAGCAGCAGTAATAAGAGACAGAACCAGAGCAGAACCGACTCCAACGGTTCCCCACACAGCAAACTGCTTCCACAGCCCAGCTGAACAGAGATGAAGAACCTTTTAGAACATTTATACAGATAAACCCTTTTAGAATAAAGTACTCTACAGCAGTTTGACTCCACCCATTCAGTCTACAGTAATATAGCCCCGCCCCTTAGGCCTACAGCAATTAAGCCCCGCCTGTTCAGGCTACAGCTGTTTTGCCCCGCCCACTCCCAAAGTGATGCGATTGCTGTTCCTGCAGAAAATCTGTAGCAGATGCTACCGACCTGTCCTGCACTGCCCTGAGGAAAAACACAAAAGGCCTGATTTCTGACTAATAGTCTGATAAAAAGGCAGCATAACATCCCATAACACACCTGATGTAAGAGTCCATTCTGATGAGGTGGATGATCCGTATGGATTCTCTGCCGTACAGTAGAAAACTCCATCTGCTCCTGCAGCTAAAGTTAAACTGGCTCCTTCTCCAAACTGTGTGATGTTCCCTCCTGTCTTCCTGAACCAGGTGTAAGAGCTGGCAGGGTTGGAGTCGCTGACACAGACCAGCGTGACGGAGCCGTTAACCTCAGTCTCAGATACAGATGGAGGTCTGGGAGAGTCTGAACGAGACAGAGACTCGACTAGTTACTGAGCTTCTTACACCCAGAGAAAAACATCATACAGAACAAACTGCTCTTACTCTGAACTATAAGAGAAACTCCTGAACAGTGATTGGGGAGTCACTAAATGAAAGGAACTCAGTTTAAACTGTTGTAATGAATTCACTGTAACACTTTCTAACATGTCACACTGAGGATTAACGAACACCATGAATAAAACCTCACAAGTACAAACGAATGATATTGGACAGAATCAAAACCACAAACTGAATTATATTAGAACTGTATAATCAGCGTCTCTCAGAGTGACTGAACATGAGTTCACTGTAATCCAGTGGAAGCTGCCAGTGAGATGATCGAGTGAGTGCAGGATGTTCTGGAGGTTCTGTTCTGTTCTGAGGGCAGATTAAAGTGAGGTCTTACAGACGGCAGGAGAGCCGAGCTCCTCGTATCCTTTCACAGCGCAGGAGTAGCTGCCAGCATCCACAGTTCTGTCTCTCAGCTCCAGTTCATTTCTGTTCTGGTCAGATACAGGCTGTCCGTTCCTGTACCAGATGTAGGTGGGGTTGTTGGGCAGAGTGCAGGTGGAGCTGCAGTTCAGCTTCTTTACTCCTCCATCTGTATCTGACACTGTAACCTTCAGATCTGCAGGTGATTTTAAACAAGGTTTAGTGTTATTTTCATCTGTAGACACTCTTCCAGTTACCTCACCTCACTGTATGTTATCTAGTAGGGGTGTGTATGGACACTCGGTTCACTGTTCCAGGGGTCAGTATCTGAACACTGAAATCACTGCTGGGGTATTTCTTACGCTGCATAATGTAAAGTCAGGGAGGAAATAATACAGGTCAACTTCCTTTTTCCTTTCCTGAGATTATCCGACTATCCACTCATTCACCCTTACAGACACTGGAATATCGGAATTAGTCAGAATGCAGGTCTTTATTATCCAGAGTTACCTGTGACGGACAGAGTGACTCCAGGACTGCCAGAGAAACTGCCGTCAGGATGATCAGTGTAGAATCTGAAGCTGTATGTGTGAGCGTCGCTCTCTCTCAGGTCAGTGATGGTCATTCTACAGGAGTTCAGGGTCCGGCTGTACTGCACTCTCCCCTCATACTGATCAGACTCTCGTACATCCTCAGGCTCAGCACCAAACTTCCACTGACTTTCAATGTACCAGAGTGATCTATTCACTGTGAGTCCTTCAGGGTGTTTATAAGAGCAGGACAGATCAACTGATGATCCTTTCAGAGCACAGACACGTCCAGGAGTGTAGGTCACAGCCCAGTCCAGTTTACCTGGAACACAGAGTCACAGTCAGGAAGGAGGAATTTTATAATATTAGAATATCTGTCTGCTACTGAGTAACAACACTATCCAGCGTTATACCCTCAGAAACAACCTTTGCTTTATAAAATGATGAATGTAGCTCTTTATAACTGTTTGAAGTCCCAGTCGTTCTGCTGTCTAACATCTCCAAAGAATGACCCTCATTAAAAGTCCATGTAGAGGTGTAACTAAAGCTCTTCCTCTCAGAAAAGCTGAGGGAACAGCAGAGAGACACTGGCAGTGAGACAGACAGAGACAGTGAGAGAGAAACGTACTACAGTAAATACACATTGCTATGACCTCAGGGAAAAGCCTGGACCCCGACTGGACTGGGAGCAGATCGGAGGAGTGAAGATGGGATTATAGACGCCCCAAACCACAGGATAATCTGGGGACATCGTTGTTTAGGACCCCTCTGATGTTGGAGACCTTCTGCAATTTCAGATTTGGCCCAGTTATCCTGTAGTGTCTGTGTGGCTACCTGTCTGTCTGTGTCTGTCTGTCTGCCCTGTGATGGACTGGCGACCTGTCCAGGTTGAATCCTGCCTTCCACCCAATGCCAGTTGGGATGAGTTCCAGCTCCTCCGTGACCCAGAAGGATAAGCGGTTTAGACAACGTGTGCATTTTATTTTATTCACTACATTTAAATGTTCTGGGGCTTTTACCAGGGGGCGGGGCTTAGAGGAGGGCGGTCACCTGCAGTCTGTATTTGTAGCCTGATTTTGAGTGACAGGTCTTCTGAACAGCCTCTCAGCATTAACCGCCTCCAGCACGGGAGAACATGTGGTACTGAGAGCCGCTATGAGTGCAGCGCTGTTCCGATGTTGTGGACTGTGTTTTAAATTATTGATGAATCATGTTTATCAGTCTTGTGTCCAGCTGTGAAAAATGATGTCATTTGGGAAATTATATTTACAGAAATCAACAAAGTCTGTAAGATAAGATAAAAACGTCTCTTCTTTTCCATCAAACCCCTTTAAACCAGTTTATAAATCACTGCTTGTGTTGGTTTTCACCAGCTGGTCCAGCATTTCTGGATTCCCAGTCCTTCACCATCTACTCTGAAGCACTGACGCTGTGGAAACGTGTGTTTAGTGGGCTTTAACTCCGGCTGTGCTCGGCGTCTCACTCCACCTGCAAGTTCATCAACCAGCTCATCTGAGTGTCTCTGATCATCATTTTCATCCTGCAGCTCCAAATTAATCTGAGCTCTGTACAAATTTAAGGAGCTTCAGAAGAAGAGAGATGAAATCTCCACCGGTCACTAAAGCAGCAGCTGGACTCATAATTAATCAGTTATTAATCAGCCTTTGATCAGCTGATAGCAGCAGCTGGCTAGTGCAGCATCCCATAATGCACCTATAGGAGCCTAAATGTAGCCTAGAGCATTAGAATGTGATTATTGAAAATAATGCAATATTTAAGTTTATTATTAATTACAGTTAATTTTATTTGAAGGGTTTGAAAGTTGATATGTTATCATTTACAAGTTAAGGTACCTCAGCAACATATAAAAAATAATTGATGTATGTTGTTTAAGGATAGACATATAGAACAGAATGGTCGCCTCTTGATAGCTCTGCGCTGTGGGAGGGGCTAAGAGAGAGTAACAGAGGGGGGAGGGTAAACAGTGGTCTGTTCGTGCTGGAGAAGAAAAGATGGAGTGGTAAAGCCAAACAGTTTTTCGACCTCACTTTAGCTCTCCTTGTTGCTCAACTTTGGAACGAATTTTTGGAAAGGAATCTGTTTCAACCTGTCTTTCAAGCAGTAAACTGTTCAACTTTCAACCAAGTGGTTCTGTGGAATTTTTGTCGTATTCTTCCCTATTTTTTTTTTTTGGTGGACTTAAACCAAAGGGAGAGTGGTAGAGCGGCAAGCTAAGGCTCATTACTACATGGAAGCTATATCTTTAGTCAAAAAACTGGACTTGGAAATTGCTTGAATCAAGATTTGAAGGAAGGAAACTGGAGGTGGAAAAGATAGCAAGTTGTAAGTAATTTTCTTTGCTTTGCTATTGCAAGCTAACTGAAGCTAATTCTGGAGTACTCTGTAATCTTTACTACTTAAGTGGAAATTTGCACTAGCCATGGATGAACAAGCAGAAAGTGGAAAATGGGTAGTAAAAATGACAGAAGGCTGTAGAAGAGCACAAGTATAGACAAGTTCAGGCACGTAAAGGCAAGCTGTCTCAAATTACTAGTATGGTGAAGCAAATTGAGCAATTAATGGAAGATGCTGCAAGTGCTGACATTGTTAAAAAAAAATGCGAATTGACTTTCATCGTTTGCACCAAGAATTCTTGGAATTAAATTCTGGTTTGCAGCAATACATGACAAAGGATGAATTTTTGGATGATCAAAGAGATCGACTCCAAAAATAAATCATTAAATGACTTCTTCTGGAAATGTGAGGAATGGATGAAAGGAGTCATGAAACGCTCCGAGCAGGCTGAAGAACATGATGGACAAATAACTCCCAAGGATAGTAGGTCCACATCTTCAAAATCGATCACTAAAGAGACAAGTAGATCGGGATCACGATGTGGAAGCTTGTTGTCCTCATCTTCTTCAGTCAGAATAAAGGCAGAGATGGAGCACGCAGCATTAAAAGCAAAGGCTGCAGCTTTAAATGAGGAGTTGGCCATAGAAAGGGAAGAAGCAGATTGGTATGCTAATAAAAGACTGAGAAGCAGAGTTTGAGGCTGAACAAAAAAGGCAAGAAACTATAATGCAAGCTAGAAAGGAGAAACATGCAATGCAGACTGCTCTGGCAGAATCTGGAGCAAAAATGGAAGTTTTACAAAAATATGAACAAGAACAAGAAGTTGAGAGCATCAATAAGGTTGAAGAGCAAGTTGAAAAAACAAGGAATGTTAGTTTTCAGCCATCACAGAAGGGCTCACCTTTGTCCAGTGTTGAACCACAAATTCAGCCAGAAAGGCATCTAAGAACCCTGACAATGCCGGGCACAGAAAACAAGCATGAATCTGCATTTGATATTCTATGCACAGCCATGTCTCAACAAGCCAACGTCACAGAGTACCTTGTAAAGAATCACAAAATGTCATTGCTCCCTGAGCTTATGATTCCAATATTCAAGGGGGATCCGCTTGAGTATAAATCATTTATTAGATCTATTGAGCACGGAATTGAAGGTCGTACTAGTGACAGTCGTGATCGGCTACAATTTTTGTTGCAATATACAAGTGGACAACCACACGAATTGGTAAAGAGTTGTATCCACATGGAGCCATCAGCAGGGTACATGAAGGCAAAGCAGATGTTAAGAGAGTTTTTTGGTGACGAATACAAGACAGCGGAAGCATATATCAAGGAGGCTTTGGACTGGCAGGTAATTAAGCCAGAGGATGGCGCTGCACTACAGTCCTTTGCATTGTTTCTCACCAGCTGCTCCAATGCAATGTCAGACATTAGTTATATGGAAGACTTGGACAACACAGCTAATATAAAGGCGCTTACGAACAAACTTCCTTATAAACTTAAAGAAGCTTGGAGAAAATTAGCCTGTGACTTACAAGAAAAAACAAAGGCACGGGTTAAGTTTAAGGATTTTGTTGACTTTGTCAATAAACAAGTCAAATACATATTGCATCCACTCTATGGAAGCATAAAGGAAGCTAGTACAAGTATGAGAGATCCAGTTCGACAGAAACCAAGGACACATACGGAGACAGTCAAATCAAAGAAGGTGTTCTCAACTGCAGTTGTCTCTCCAGGAATCGAAAACAAAACCAAAAGGGACAACATTCAACAAACAACACCAAAAACACAAGTTGTTCACGTGGATACGAGCAGTAAGCCTTGTCTTTATTGCAAAGGGGAGCAACATGGACTCATGGCTTGCAGAAAACTTAGAAGTAAGCCCCACCAAGAAAAAATTTAGGTCTGTGTTTTGCATGTTTGAAACATGGTCACATGAGTAGTAATTGCAAAGAGAAAGTTCAGTGCCAAGAATGCTCTCGTATGCATCCAACACTACTACACTTGAAGACTAAAGATTCAAAGGATGAAACAGCAATGGAAGTATGTGAGCAACAATCCATATCAAGTGCCCTCGTACAAAAGATGGAAGCTTGTGGTGTTACTGGGGCCGGTAAGGAAGAATGTGCTTTTCCTATTGTTCCAGTGCGTGTTAAGGCACTTAAGGGAACCAAAATAGTCACAACCTATGCATTTTTAGATCCAGGTAGCTCAGCTACATTTGCAAACGAATCACTAATAAATCAACTGAACATGCATGGGCGCAACACAAGCATCTTATTGCGGACAATGGGAAAGGAAGCTGTGGTAGACACTTGCATTGTGAATGCATTGGAGGTCAGTAGTTTGGATGGTAACCAGTTTATTCCACTTTCGGAGGTGTTTTCACAAAAAACCATCCCTGTGACCAAAGACAATATTCCCCAACAAGAGGATGTTAACAGATGGCCTCATCTAAAGGATGTGAAACTTGCCAGTATACAATCAGGGATTGGATTGCTTATAAGAGCAAATGTTCCCAAGGCAATGGAGCCACTACAGGTGGTTAATAGTGTGGATGACAGACCATATGCCATGAGAACTGTATTAGGCTGGACAATAAATGGACCACTTAGAGGTGGATGCAATGCAAAGGAGGGAGAGAAATTGTCAGATGTCACTGTAAATCGAATTTCAGTAGCCAAGTTAGAAGAACTTTGGCAGCTGCAGTTCAAGCAAGACTTTCCTGATGCTGGACAAAATGAGAACATCGAAATGTCAAAGGAAGATCACCAAGCTGTCCCAGCCTGCAAAATTGGTGGATGGTCATTACAGTATTTGTCTTCCATTGAGAAACAAGTCGATGTGTATCCCAAACAATAGATCAGTTGCTGAGCAACGAGCGCTGAACTTGAGGAAAAGATTCACTAGAGATGTTAAGCTTCATAGTGAATATGCTGCGTTTATGGATAACCTCTTCAAGAAAGGCTACGCGGTGAGGCTCAAAGGTGCTGATAGTGAGCCTACTGAGGGACGAACCTGGTATCTGCCTCATCATGGAGTCAGGCATCCCGTCAAGCAAAAACTGCGTGTTGTCTTTGATTGCAGAGCAAGCTTTCAAGGAACATCGCTTAACCAACAGC
Organism: Pygocentrus nattereri; assembly: GCF_015220715.1. Taxonomy (NCBI): domain Eukaryota; kingdom Metazoa; phylum Chordata; class Actinopteri; order Characiformes; family Serrasalmidae; genus Pygocentrus; species Pygocentrus nattereri. Next base: position 1,108,248 of record NC_051216.1, on the reverse strand, counting down.
TCCTGCAGGGACCAGATTTATCAAGTTCTCTTGTAGGAGTCCTCTTGAGGTTCCGGCAGGAGATTGTGGCAGTTATGGCTGATGTAGAGGCTATGTTCTACCAGGTCAGAGTCAATGATGAAGACACAAATCTTATCAGATTCCTCTGGTGGCTGGATGGGAACTATGAACAAGAGCTTGTTGAACACAAGATGCTGGTGCACATTTTTGGGGCAACATCATCGCCAAGTGTAGCAACTTTTGCACTGCAAAAATGTGCAACAGATTTCGAGGAGGAATTTGGACATGAAGCTGTTAAAACAGTCAAGAGCAACTTTTATGTAGATGATTGTGTGACGTCAATTAAAGGTGAAAACAGCTATCACTCTTTGCGCTGATTTAAGAAGCATGTTGGCTAAAGGTGGTTTTCGACTAACAAAGTGGGCAAGCAATAGCCGCAAGGTGCTCAAAACAATTCCTGAGCAGGACAGAGCAGAAGGGTTTCAAGATCTGGACTTGGAGGTAGATAACTTGCCAATAGAGAGAGCATTGGGAGTCCAGTGGTGTTCGGAGTCAGATCAGTATAGGTTCAAGATCAACCTCAAAGAACGACCACATACTAGGAGAGGTTTGTTCTCAATAGTCAGTTCTATTTTCGATCCATTAGGCTTCCTTTCTCCAATAGTACTTCCAGCAAAGGGAATTTTGCAAGATTTCTGCAGACAGAAATACAGCTGGGATGAAAATCTGCCTGATAACGTAGTTAAGGACTGGAACAAGTGGATTTCAAGTTTGCAACAGCTTGCAGATTTTGGAGTTGACAGATGTATCAAGCCAAAGCAATTTGGAGAACCAGTCTTTGCACAGCTACATCACTTTGCCGATGCAAGTGCCAACGCCTATGGAACTGCAAGCTATCTGCTGCTCCGCAACGCAACTGGGGAAGCTCATTCCACTCTGGTGATGGCAAAGGCCAGGGTCACACCTTTAAAGGCTCCAACTATACCAAGAATGGAATTAACAGCAGCCACAGTTGCGGTCAAGATGGACAGATTGCTGAAGAACGAACTGGAATTGGAACTTCACACTTCAGTATTTCGGACAGATAGCACAACTGTGTTAAAGTACCTGCGCAGTGAAGGCACAAGATTCAAGACTTTCGTGGCAAATAGAATCTCAACAATCCTGCAGCATTCTCAGATTTCACAGTGGAGATATGTCAGTAGCACGATTAATCCCACTGATCATGTCTCTAGAGGACAGACTGTTGAGGCATTTTTAAAAAATGAGAGCTGGCTCTCAGGACCAAGTTTCTTGCGTTGTACACAAGAGCAGTGGCCCAAGAATCCAGATCCAGGAATGTTGATGACTTGGAGATCAGAAGATCAGCACAAGCCCATGTCATTAAGTCTCAAGAAACAGAAAATGGAATGAACCGGTTGATGACTAACTATTCATCCTGGACAAAACTAAAACGGACAGTTGCTTGGTTTCTGAGATTAAAGGATTTGCTAAAGGAAATGAAAGAGAGGAGTAAGGAAGTAAATACATTAAACACTAAACAGAACAAGAACCCTCTGGAAGGAACACAGTTAAGCTGTAAAGAGTTAACCAGAGCAGAAGAGGAAATTGTAAAGCATTGTCAAAAACAACATTTCAAAGAAGACTTAACAACATTAAAGGAACATCAAAGGATAAAGAAAAACAGCCTACTGTATAAGTTGAATCCAGTACTTCAAGATGGGATCATTAGAGTGGGAGGACGATTGAGTCAAGCAACCATGCCAGATCATTCTAAACAGCCAATTGTCTTGCCAAAGAAATCACACATCACATGGCTTGTTCTGAGACATATTCATGATGTTACAGCTCATGCAGGAAGAAATCATATGTTGGCTCAACTCAGTCAAAGATTTTGGATTCCTGGAGCTAATGGAACCATCAGAAGATTCTTATCCAAATGTGTCACATGCAAAAGACTACATGGAACTGCTGGCAAACAGCTCATGGCAGATCTACCGAAGTGCAGGGTCCTACCTGATGATCCTCCATTCACAAGGGTTGGTGTTGACTACTTTGGCCCATTCCTGGTGAAAAGAGGAAGAGGGCAAGAAAAAAGATATGGTGTAATATTTACATGTCTTGCCATACGAGCTGTACATTTGGAGGTAGCATCGTCGCTCGACACAGACGCATGTCTCAACGCAATAAGAAGATTTGTGGCTCGAAGAGGACAAGTCAAAGAGAGGTACTCTGATAATGGAACAAACTTCCGGTCTGCTGACATTGAATTGAAGAAATCAATCAAAGAATGGAACACCAATAAGATCACAAAACACCTGCAACGGAAGGACATACAATGGCACTTCAATCCTCCAGCAGGTTCTCACCATGGAGGAAGCTGGGAGCGGCTGATCCGCTCAGTGAGAAAGGTTCTGAACATCACGGCTAGAGAACAACTTTTGACTGATGAAGATCTTCATACCTTGCTGCGTGAAGCTGAAGCCATCATAAACAGTAGACCTATCACAAAGGCATCACCAGATCTCTACGATTTAGAAGCCTTGACGCCCAATCACTTGCTGTTACTCAAGAAGAAGCCCGAGTTGCCTCCAGGAGTATTCAACAAAGATGGCAATTATGCTAATCGCAGATGGAAACAGATCCAGTACCTCACAAATGTCTTTTGGAAGCGCTGGTGTAAAGAATACCTTACACAGCTTCAAGAACGCCAAAGGTGGTCCACACCTGCAAGAAACTTCTGTGATGTGGTGTTGATAGTGGATGACACATCACCCAGGAATTCGTGGCCACTTGGAAGAATTGTGGAAACTTTCCCAGACAAAAAAGGCTTTGTTCGACAAGTCAGAATCAAGACCAAGACCAACGAGCTGCGCCGCCCAGTAACCAAGTTATGTCTTCTTCAGGAATCGGTCAACAATTTAAAGTAGTTATCAGGCCCAATTTGATAGCAGTTAGGCTCCTTCTTTATTTAAGTGAAATGTTGATAATTGTTTTAAAACATTGAAAACAATTAGAAGCCGGTAATATAGGAGCCTAAATGTACCCTAGAGCATTAGAATGTGATTATTGAAAATAATGCAATATTTAAGTTTATTATTAATTACAGTTAATTTTATTTGAAGGGTTTGAAAGTTGATATGTTATCATTTACAAGTTAAGGTACCTCAGCAACATATAAAAAATAATTGATGTATGTTGTTTAAGGATAGACATATAGAACAGAATGGTCGCCTCTTGATAGCTCTGCGCTGTGGGAGGGGCTAAGAGTTCAGGAGAGTAACAGAGGGTGGAGGGTAAACAGTGGTCTGTTCGTGCTGGAGAAGAAAAGATGGAGTGGTAAAGCCAAACAGTTTTTCGACCTCACTTTAGCTCTCCTTGTTGGTTAACTTTGGAACGAATTTTTGGAAAGGAATCTGTTTCAACCTGTCTTTCAAGCAGTAAATTGTTCAACTTTCAACCAAGTGGTTCTGTGGAATTTTTGTCGTATTCTTCCCTATTTTTTTTTTTTGGTGGACTTAAACCAAAGGGAGAGTGGTAGAGCGGCAAGCTAAGGCTCATTACTACATGGAAGCTATAGCATCTTCTGTTTAATTTCCATGTGATTGATCCGGTAAAATCAATCATTTGAAATGCGGTTCTGTGTGACGTCGTGACGAGTTCACAGGGTTCTGATCGATTTCAGTGTGTAAATCCAGACCAACGGGAACTTCATGGCTGTTTGGAGTGGAAATGGAATGAATAAGGGGGGGGGGGGGGGGGGGGTCTGACTGTAAGGGGGGGGTCTGACTGGCTGTGAGGGGGGGGATCTGACTGGCTGTAAGGGGGGATCTGACTAAGGGGGGATCTGTCTGACTGTAAGGGGGGGGTCTGACTGGCTGTGAGGGGGGGATCTGACTGGCTGTAAGGGGGGATCTGACTAAGGGGGGATCTGACTGGCTGTAAGGGGGGGTCTGACTGGCTGTAAGGGGGGATCTGACCAAGGGGGGATCTGACTAAGGGGGGAACTGACTGTAAGGGGGGGGATCTCACTGGCTGTAAGGGGGGGATCTGACTGGCTGTAAGGGGGGGATCTGAATGGCTGTAAGGGGGGATCTGACGCTGTAAGGGGGTCTCTGACTGTAAGGGGGTCTCTGACTGAACAGCACTGACCATATTAAGGTATTCCTGAGTCCATACAGTGACAGACATGATGTGGTTCATTATCACTGAGAACAATTTCCTGCGTGTGTTTTAAACATTTTATAATTTAATAGTTGGTCTCTGGAAAGTTCTGGTGAAGCTTTAAGCAGACTGAACCTCTTCATTCTGAACATCATGAACGTTTACTAGAATTAAAGGTTCTGCCTGTGTTCTGTCCGGGTCATCCTGGAAAAGCTGCTTCCAGTTATCTGAGGATTTTATTGATCAGTGATCATGAAGTATCTCAGTTTGCAGTGACAGCGTTCAGATCTGGAGGAACGTTCTTCCTCAACGGAACGTCTGAAATCAGCACTGAAAGCTGCTTATTTGGTTCTGAATTTCTTCTAGAATTACTTTTCTTCTGTTTTGCTGACAGACTGACTGACACTCACACTTCTGCTGAGGGGCGGCGCGGTTCTGGACCTCACAGTATCTGTCCTGAACAGGTGAGCTGGTGGAGATGAACCAAACTGTGGCTTCATATGAACATCCTATAATTTCTCTATTCCAGGATCCTGGATATCTGTATCTGTACCAGCTGTAGTAACAGTTCCCTTCAGGCCAGCAGGTGGAGCTACAGGTCTGTTTCACCACTGTCTGTCCTGCAGGTTTACAATCCACCTTCACCTGCAGAACTGAACACACACACACACACACACACACACACACACACACACACACACACACACACACCCCATGTACCAAAATGTTGTGAAGCAGAAGTTTTATTAATGTGTTTATGAGCAGAAAAGACTTTGATCAGCAGTGTTTAACACTGTAGCTCCACTCAGAACATCAGATATCAGAGATATGAGCTTCACCTGCAGACAGTCTGAGTGGAGCCACAGTGTGAAACACTGCTGAGAACATTCAGAACATTCACTGGACAGTCAGTAAAGCTCCAGCGCTATGATTATATTTCATAGATTTCATTTCATATCAGAGAGAAAACATTTAAAGGGTCAACACACTACAAATTTCTCCTCTTCTGCTTTTCCCTCTGATGTCCACTTACACTGTTTGAGTGGATTAATGTCCCAAAACGTCTTCAGAATCTATTCATTTATAAATGTTTTGTTTAGTGACATCACAAAGAAAACGAGCAGTAAACCGGCCGCCTGTGTCGTTTATATGGACTGTCTGCGCTGAGGAGTGAATGCTATGACCCGGTCCGGGTTCAGAGACCAGCACACGACAAAATACCAAACCAAACTACTAACGGTTTAAAAATCCAACAAACCTGAAAACAAAGACAGAAAATATTAAATCTTCCTGAACAAAAACACAAAACCCAGAGAAACAGAACCAAACCCAAACAATGGCAGCCAAATCCTCACCTGGAGAAGTTCTTACTAAAATACACTGAAAGGGAAAATATGTACAGAATATACCACAGGCTAGCGGGTTTAAATGGGCCGGGCTAAACCGGGCCAGAAGGCCGATTAGTCTGGGGCGACTGCTGTCAGGTCCAGGTTTAGAGTCACGTGGGCCTTAAACTCCACCGCTGTGTCTTCAGAAGCTGCAGTTTAAACTGAACCCAATTCCTGGGTCATTTACAAACAACATGTCTGCCACTAGATGGCGCTGTAACTCAGGTTTAACTGAGGTTCATCTTAAACCTGGAAAAACCTGGTTTAGCTGAGTTTTAGGGTGAGGTTTCTGTAGTTTGATCAGATCTTCAGCTCCGTTGTTTAATATTCCATATCTGGACTCATATTCCTCCCACTACAGTGTTTCTTCACGGCATGTTCTAATTCCACGCTGTATCCCACACCTACAGTACTGCCCTCACCTGGAGGAAGCGTTAATCACAGCAGGACTGATTAGGTGTTCCAGAACGTGCTGCTCAGAGAAGCTCCAGATGACCCGAGTTAAGGCTAGTCACTGTTTCTGACTCTGAAGAGAAATTTAATTCATTCAAATATTTATTTTTATTTCCCCTGAGAAAGAAGAACAGTGGACTATTCAGACTGAGCAGCTCAGAATGATCAGCGATGTTAAGCAGAACGCATCGCCTGCAGCGCCTTCGGCCCGGGGTCAGCGCCTCCGGCCCGGGGTCGGCGCCTTCGGCCAGGAACACAGAGAAACAAGCAGAACACGGACACGGAAAAGGAGCAGAGCGTAACGATGTGTTTAAGCTCCACCGCAGCGCATTTCTGTCTCCAAACTTCTGCTTTTAACTGAGGAGGATCTGAACAGCGTCTGTTCTGTCACTTAAGCTCAGTTTCTACTGACTTGCTCCGCCCTGTTAACAGAACCGAGAGCTGCTCAAAGACGTGTGAAGATGGTGGAGACCTCACAACCACAGAAGAGCTGACCTCAGTTTAAAACCAAAGCTCCAAAGCTTTAACAGAGTTAATCACACAAATAAGCTCTGATGAAGATCTTCAGCTTAAAGCTGCAGTTAGTCTGAATGTTCTGGAAGTGTAAGAGATTATAAAACGGTATCAGTTATTAATCTTTAGCTCCTGCAGCTCTGCTGTTCGTTCTAAAGCCACTTCCTGAGACTGAATCGCGTCAAATGTATTAAAATGTTCTGAAAAACACTGAAACTGTTAAATGTTGAAGGGTTTTTAGTCTCTACACGTTAATCTGACGCAGATGTAGATCAACGCTGTGGAGCACAAACACATTAAGAGCAGAAATGGAAATAAATGGAAAGTTTACCTGCCAGTAAAATGAGGATCAGCGCTGCTGGAATATTTACTGAGCTCTGGGAAAACATGGCAGCATCGCTCTTCAGACCCAGCGGATACCTGAAGGTCCAGAAGGTCCAGAAGCTCCTCACTCTGACTCTCCTACACTTATGAACTGCTCTGATCTCAGCAGAGAGAAAGTCAGCAGAGACACTGAAGACGTGATCTGCACTGTGTGGTCTGTCGTCGCTCTTCCCCTTTCAGCTCAGAGTCGCTTCCTCTTCCACTAGACTCCCTCAGAAAGACGTCTGAGTGAGATCATTTTATTTCTGTGATTCTCTGTGAGGATCATCTCATCATGTCACATCAGAACCCACTGCCATACATTAAAGTCCAGAATGCTGCCACTTCAGAGAGGAAAGGGTCAGTTATGATAGCAGTGATATGAGATGAAGCTCCTCTTCTAAACGGCTCTATTTCTGTCCTTTTATCTCCAGAAAGGTTCATGATGTTCTAGCAGGTTTGGACTCTCCTGGGTCCTGATATTCAACTTAAAACACCTTCACCTGTTTGGTGGCCATCATAAACGCTGCTCTCTCACTGTTACAGTACAGTTCCTATTTTTTTTCCGAGTTTAGATTAGATTCAGTTGTCACTGTGCAGAATAAGAGAAATAAAACATTTGATTTTTTGTGTTTTACTTCGGCCGTTTTCCTTTTCTTTTCTTTTCAATTCAGTAAATTACAGTAAGACAGAAACTACAGATTTTATAGTTTTCTCTCAATAATCATTAGGGAATATTTCAAAACAGGCATTTTAGGATGTGCTTTTAATGAAAACTGGTAACTGAAACTCTGAGGACCAGCACATGAGAGATGAGCTTATCTTCACCATCAGCTGTTAGATTATATTTACACTAATGTTCACCCTCAATCACGTGACCAACACTTCACACACGCAGAGCGGCTGCTGTGACCGTTTACCAGAAACAGACGTCTTTATTTTGGTCATTTCAGAGAATCTCATGCAGGCGACATCCATTCATGCCTAAACATCTGAACAGCAGCAAACAGCTTCTTTAATTTGGTTCCACACAACAATAGTCTGAGTGTAGAGAGCTAAAGCCAGCTTAGAGAACCTTTAGATGGGAGCAGGTTTAAAACTAAGAATCCAGACTAAAAACAGAGCCAAATGCTGTTAAAACCTCCACTGTTCAAGCTCTAAACACGGTCGTCTGTTTGGTGGGAATGACCATCAGAACAAACGCTGCTCTCTCGCTGTGCATCAAGTTAAACACTAACAGTCCAGAGTTTCTGCTACCGGCTCGTTCGGTACGGCCATGGCAGTGGAGATGGACTTACATGTGTAGATAAGCAACATATGTGCTTACTGAGTTACCCCGGGTTGGGTTATGGGGTAGTTGTGCAGGGTTAGTGCCAAACGGCAGTGTTTCAAATCACCCTGGTATTCGGGGGTCCTAACTCACTCATCATAGGGGGACTGATGCTTTGGTTTAACAGTTCTTCTTCTGGAAATGAAATCTTACACATCTCTTCTGCCTTCAGTGTGACAAATGTGGAAGAGCTCACTCTTTACACCAAACTCTTGGTAAATTTGGGTAAGTTTTGCAAATATGTCATGGCAGGGGGGTCCAAGATGCCTAGGGCCCCCCGTATTTCACACCTAGCCAATGGTCATGTAGAGATGTGTGGTTATTGATGACCTACCTGCTATCCCGGCAGTTTCAGCCAGCACTGAGCGGTGGGTTTCCCCTGCTGCTGGGTCAACGAGCCGAGCCAAGTACTACAAAAGAGAGGAGGAGCTGGTGATGGAACAGAAGCTCAGAAGACCAGCATTAGAGAGAGATGAGCTTATCTGACACCATCAGCGTCTAGAACTATTGAACTAACACTGCCAGTCACATGACCGACCCTTCACACACACAGAGCCGCTGCACTCACCATTTAGCAGAAACTGTCGTTTTTATTTTAAGGTCAATCTGAAGGTCATAAGCAGCCGTTCTGAGTCTGCAGGACTTTAAAACCATCCATCATCATTCTCACATTATGAGCTGATCGGCTGTCAAACTTTATTTGGTGACAGTGCAGGTGTGGAGAGTTAAAACCAGCTTAAATAACTTCAGATGCTTTTCAAAACATTCCAGCCAATAAAGAAGAACTCCTTGGTTGATCACTGATCATTATGGAGGACTATGGGTGTGATGAAAACCACATTAGCTGACATTAATTGTGAAGGGTGTAAAATACTGCAGTTGTTACGCCCCTGAGAGGGGGAATGATAGAGAATTAGCTTTAGAGCAAACAAGACACGATGCGTACTGCTCACAGCTGCCCATAGATCCCAGGCTCGACCAATCGATTACACAGTAAAGGCTCACATAGTGTTTTGTAAGTGTTAAGAGTTGAAAACGTACTCTTTTCTTAGAACATACCCCTTTTTTTTCTTTTTTTTTAATGCGTCACACACCTCCCCTCAATACAGATGTCGTCCCGACATCAAAAGTTTTGTTTAGACCTTGCATCAGACATACATTCAATGGTCAGAACATTCAAATAAAATGTCCTCCTTAAAGTAAGTCCACACTGCACATGGCAAATGTATTGACTAAGAGTCCATTAACCCAATCAGTGTGTTTCTGTATATAGATTTTTTTCCTTTCAACAGTCTGTCCAGCAAATATGTATGCACAAACACTTTGCTCATTCACAGTTCCAGTGTTGTGTATATGTGAAAGCAGTCCACCAGCTCAACAGTCCTTGACCGCAGTAATTTTGTGTGTGTGTGTGTGTGTGTGTGTGTGTGTGTGTGTGTGTGTGTGTGTGTGTGTACAACAGTGTTGCTGATTCAACAGTCTTTAAATGTTGTGTTTGCATGTGCAAGCAGTCCAACATCCAACAGTCCATGCATGCTGTGATTGTGTGTATATGTGTAATGGCATTGCTGATTCAACAGTCTTGATGCATGTTGTGGTTGTGTGTATGTGTAAAGGTGTTGCTTGTTTAACAGTTCATGAGTGTGTTCTCTGCTCTATGGGTGTCTTCTACTCAGTACCCATGTAAGAGCACTGGCCAGTCGTGTCGTGGGGGGGGGGGGGTAAAACTGGGTAGGGTCCATGTACTCCCTCATTGTGCATACCAGATCTTCAGGCAACAGCAGTTGGGGGTGAGTGTCACTTTCTGGGAGTGATGCATAGTAACAAACTGGATTACCCAGCTGGTCATAAGTGAATAGTTTTGGTGCTCGCCTTTCCCTTCTCGGTCTCTGATGCTGATGCTCGCCATAATTATCATTAACAGCAGTGGACAGAGGGAGTGATGTGTCCTTTCCCAAGATACTTTCCTGTTGCACTGGCAGTCCCTCTTGAGCAGACTCCTCTAACTCGATGTCCTGATCCACTGTGCAGTCTCCGTCTTGGGCCTCACTTTGCGGGAGTTCATTTTCTGATCCAGTAACTGGACTCTCAGCATTCACTGTTGGCTCATGGGCTGTAGGCCGACTCTCACATTCAGTGTTAACACCATCATGAGGCTGTGTTTTAGGTATATAGCAGTATCCATAGTCATCTTCTTCACTATCAACCTCTGCTTGGATCTCCTCTTCGCCTTCAGTATTTGCTCCAGCTCCTACTTTTCTCCTTGAGCTTGCTGTCTTGAGTTGGATCTCCAGTGGTAAATAATCACATGGCAACAACAGATTGCGGTGGAGAATCCTGCTTTCTCTCCCCTTCCCTAATTCTGGAACAACTTCATAGATTGGGAGATCCTTATTCACCTGGCGAACAACTTTGTGGATGCGATCTTCCCAATGGTTTCGGAGTTTCCCTGTCCCACCTCTGGGTGTCAAATTTCTCACAAGGACACGATCACCTTCCTGCAACACAGAAGTCCTGCTTTTCTTATCATGGTTTCTTTTACCTCTCTCGGCAGACTTTTGGGCATTCTCTTGTGTGACCTCATAGGCTTCCTGCATCCCAGATTTCCATCTCTTCATATATTCCTGATGATCACTTGTCCCACTCTCAGGAGTTAGGCGAAACAAAAGATCAATTGGAAGTCTCAGGGGTCGTCCATAAAGAAGAAAAAAAGGAGAAAACCCAGTGACTTCACTGCGGGTACAATTGTAAGCATACACAAGCTTGTTAAACGAATTTTTCCAGTTTGACTTTTCTCTTTCTGTCAGCGTCTTCAACATCTGGAGGAGGGTCCTGTTAAAGCGCTCCACTTGGCCGTTCCCTTGAGGGTGATAGGGAGTCGTCCTAGAGCTTAACACACCACAGTTTCTCTTTAGTTGTGCAAACAGCTGATTTTCGAATTCCCCTCCCTGATCGTGGTGTATGCGCATAGGAAACCCAAGCTTCAACGCATAGTCACCAAAGACTTTGTCAGCTACAGTTTTGGCCGATTTTGACGTTGTAGCGTAACGCCTGCGCAAAGCGAGTGAAATGGTCAATTACTACGAAGACATATTCGTAACCACCTGAACATCTGTCTATGTGAAGGAAGTCAACTGACACCAGTTCAAAGGGTTGAGTAGTGGTAATGCTTGTAAGAGGAGCCCTAGTTTCTCTACTGGGAGACTGATGAGGAGGCGGGGCTACACGGGGAGACTGATGAGGAGGCGGGGCTACACGGGGAGACTGGTGAGAAGGCAGAGCTACATGGTGAAACTGATGAGGAGGCGGGGCTACACGGGGAGACTGGTGAGAAGGCAGAGCTACATGGTGAAACTGATGAGGAGGCGGGGCTACACGGAGAGACTGATGAGGAGGCGGGGCTAAACGAGGAGACTGATGAGGAGGCGGGGCTACACGGGGAGACTGATGAGGAGGCGGAGCTACACGGGGAAACTGATGAGGAGGCGGGGCTACACGGGGAGACTGGTGAGAAGGCGGAGCTACACGGTTAAACTGATGAGGAGGCGGAGCTAAACCGGGAAACTGAAGAATCTCTCAGCTGTTCATTAAACAGGAAACAGAAGCTGCTTCAAAACTTTATTATCGGTGTTTTAGCAGCACATTCAGAACAACGACAGCACAGCTAGAAAAGAGTTTAAGAGGATCTACTAACCTAAACAATGAGAACAAGAGGAAAACTACAGAGAAGCAACTGAAAATATACAAACTCTACATTAATAAATCTGATTTACACAGTGACATTTTTACTCAAACTGGATCCAAATCATCTCAACTCTGTTCACACTGAGCGATCAGAACCGCCTGGTTCTGGTCCGTGTTTGGATCATCATGGTGTATAACAGCACTACAGTGAACAAAGACCCTTCATAAACAGAAGCTCCTCTGACTGATCTGAGAGAATCTCTCTGACTTTAGGAGATCATCTGATGTGTTTTGAGCTCTAGAAGCTCTTTAATCCTCAGAAATCCTCCGTACGCCTCTTTAATGTTCTGTCCATAGAGCTGAAGCTGCAGTGGTGAATGAAGAGTAAATGAACAGCTGTTAGTTCTCGTTCTCTGGAGCTCTTCTCATCGCTGGGTGAGGACGGACAACCTGGAAAACAGGAGATCTTAGGGACTTTCATGAAGCTCAACCAGAGAATGAAGGAACACACAGAGTGCAGACTTAGTCAGAGCGTCGTAATCAGACGTCCTGGTTTCAGGGTTCAGGGCTGAGTACGTGTCACTGGGAGAGTCTCTAACAGGCTGAGGGTAAAAACACAAGCTCACAGAACTGAACGCCCCCTGCAGGCTGACTGTCAGAATCAGTGACGGGCATTTCAGTCTAATCTGATCTTCAGTCTGTAATAAAATTCTAATGTCTTTTCTACACGATTTCACCTTCAGGGGTTTAGACTACTGTAACTCTCTACCTGCAGAATCAGCTCTTCTCTTCACAGGAACTCTCGTCTTTCCTCATTTTTTGATGTTGGTGTTTTAATGTGGATTAGAACAGAGTGAATGAGCTCAGCGCTGCTGGCTGGTTTAACTCCATTATTTTTAGTTTCACCATGTGGTCTGGAGGCCATGTTTTGTCTTCACCACCAGATGGCACTATTTCATATTTTACCTTGTTGATGTTCCACTAACTGGAAAAGGATGTAGCTGTAAACATAATTCATATTGATACTGTGACAATTGACCCTGATGTGAATGTAAAATGTAGAGTGGTATAAATCTAAAAACTGAACATATGAAAACACGAGCACTTCCACCACTACACGATGCCGACTGGAGGCAGGAGTTCTTTAAAACATCGGCTCCGATGCCGACTGGAGGCAGGAGTTCTTTAAAACGTCGGCTCCGATGCCGACTGGAGGCAGGAGTTCTTGAAAACTTCGGCTCCGATGCCGAGTGGAGGCAGGAGTTCTTTAAAACGTCGGCTCCGATGCCGACTGGAGGCAGGAGTTCTTTAAAACGTCGGCTCCGATGCCGAGTGGAGGCAGGAGTTCTTTAAAACGTCGGCTCCGATGCCGACTGGAGGCAGGAGTTCTTTAAAACGTCGGCTCCGATGCCGACTGGAGGCAGGAGTTCTTTAAAACGTCGGCTCCGATGCCGAGTGGAGGCAGGAGTTCTTTAAAACGTCGGCTCCGATGCCGACTGGAGGCAGGAGTTCTTTAAAACGTCGGCTCCGATGCCGACTGGAGGCAGGAGTTCTTTAAAACGTCGGCTCCGATGCCGACTGGAGGCAGGAGTTCTTTAGAACATCGGCTCCGATGCCGACTGGAGGCAGGAGTTCTTTAAAACGTCGGCTCCGATGCCGACTGGAGGCAGGAGTTCTTTAAAACGTCGGCTCCGATGCCGACTGGAGGCAGGAGTTCTTTAAAACGTCGGCTCCGATGCCGACTGGAGGCAGGAGTTCTTTAGAATGTCGGCTCCGATGCCAACTGGAGGCAGGAGTTCTTTAGAACATCGGCTCCGATGCCGACTGGAGGCAGGAGTTCTTTAGAACATCGGCTCCGATGCCGACTGGAGGCAGGAGTTCTTTAAAACGTCGGCTCCGATGCCGACTGGAGGCAGGAGTTCTTTAAAACATCGGCTCCGATGCCGACTGGAGGCAGGAGTTCTTGAAAACATCGGCTACGATGCCGACTGGAGGCAGGAGTTCTTGAAAACGTCGGCTCCGATGCCGACTGGAGGCAGGAGTTCTTTAAAACGTCGGCTCCGATTCCGACTGGAGGCAGGATTGGATGCATTTGAAAATTAGAGGCAGCAGCTCAACAACATGTATATTTGAGAACAAAGCTCAATAAGAAAACAGTGAAAAAGTATCCGTGGTATTTTCGGCCTGTTTCAAGCTTCACATATCAGTGATTTAGACTTGGCATCAGATGTAATTCCACAAATCTCCACAGTGAAGCCAGCAGAAATTAGTACCAGGCTAATCTGACATTATAAGGCTACTTCAAAGGGATTTCTGAAGGTGCTGCATTAAACAATGTAACGACTCACAACTGGCAGATCTTTTTAAATTCACACCTGTTTCACAGCAGAAACTAAACTACGGAGTTGATGATTTGATCCATTAGCAGCTGAACTTCCTCCTAAACTCCACAGGCTCCAACCCGTACAGAACAGGCTCCTGCACGCTGAAATATGTTCTCTCCTGCTGTTCTAGACCAAGAGAACCAACTGCCGCTCTCTTCATCTCTGCGGGTGGTGGCCTTTGCTCCTGTTATGAATATTAAATATTACTCATGTCGTGCTGCATTTGCTGCTGGAGTGCGTCTCCAAGGTTTGACACTACACTGAGTCCTGACGTGTGACGTGCTGTGAAATGATGATCAATCTAAACACACTAATAACCACAGTAATGTTCACACACACCAGACTTACTGTGAGAGTGTCGTAGTCGGAGGACCTGGTGGTGGAGTTCAGAGCTGAGTACGTGTCGCTGGCAGAGTCTCTAACCTGCTGTAAAACACCAGAATATTGCAGCGTGTTTAATAAGGGTTTGGGTCATGTTAACCTCAGCTTGGGTTTTCTTGGCATTTGTTAACTTTTGTTAATATTTTTACATTTTGTTAATTTATTAATAATTTTTACGGAGACTCTTATTGGGGAGGGCGGGGCTGGGAGACACCCTGGGTTGTGGGTGGGTGTCCCTGAGCTGTGAGGGAGACATAATCTGAGAAAGAAAACAAGCTGAAGAATTCTGCTGATGTTCAGTTCAGCTGCCATGTACACATCAGGGCGCAGATGTAAACAAATCAAGCCCACAGGCAGCGTTTAACAGAAACCGTTAAGACTCCAAAATACTCCGCTAAAGCAGATTGGGAGGCTTTCCATGCTAAATTTGAACTGGACGCCAAGTAGCAAGAGTGGTCTGATGTTCTGGGCAGTGATGCGGCCCAAATTCCTTCGGTCTAAACAGTGAAACCGGTGAAGACAGGCAGGGGAACCATTAAGGAACCTCAGTTATATGGGCTCACGATCCCACGCCGTCTCCTGTACAGAGCAAATCTACCCAAGACCAGTTCCACTACACACAGTCTCCAACTGGGCTGCTCATCCACACACAGCTGGCCCACCCACACAATGTGACTGAGGCCCTGGAGTCGGTGCTGGAGAGAGAAATGGTGAGTCCAGGAGCTTCATGGTGCACAGATGTCACCATTCCTGCAGTCGGAGTCCTGGAGTAGCCAGTGTGGATGCAGGAGACGACGTAAATGACCTGAAGACTGGCACTCCCGGGAGCCACACAGACAATGGCATGGTGCTGCACACACACACACACACACACACACACACACACACACAGAGAGAGAGACACACACACACACACACACACACACACACACACAGAGACAGACACACACACACACACACACACACACACAGAGACAGACACACACACACACACAGACACACACAGAGACAGACACACACACAGAGACAGACACACACACAGACACACACAGAGACAGACACACACACACACACACACACAGCAGACTCACAGTCAGAGTGTCGTAGTCGGAGGACCTGGTGTTGGGGTTCAGAGCCGAGTACGTGTCGTCTCCACACTTCGGAGCCTTTCAGAGAGACGAGGAGAAACAGCTTCAGTTTCTATTCAGGACCAGTCAGAGATTCTCACACAGGTACAGTGTTTAAGCTGAGGGTGCTGAAACGTTAAAGCCCCTGTCTGCTCATTTTCAGGATTTTCTTTTATGATCTATAGTTTGTGATATTTTTATTCTGAACTGTCAGAGAAAAAATTTCTTTAAAATTACATTTTTGCCTTTTGTCTCTGTTTGATTTGAGTTGGGTGGGACTACATTTGGCACAGCTGATCTGTCAGAGTGCCACTCAGAGTTAGTAATCAGTATTACAGAAAGAAAAGAAAAGAAAATCCAGGTCGGAGCCCCAATGAGCGTCGCCAGCGGCGACAGGGGCACGGAAAAAACTCCCTAAAAAGGAAGAAACCTTGAGAGGAACCAAGACTCAGAAGGGGAACCCATCCTCCTACGGTCCACACCGGATAGCAAACATTATTAGTATAAAGTTTATAGTACAAAGTGGGAAAAGAGAAGCAGCGATTAACTTGATTAGTTTATGATTGTGCAGCAGCATCTGAGGGTGAGGAGCATCTGAGGGTGAGGAGCATCTGAGGGTGAGGACTGCACAGCGTTGTAATGCAAGAAGCTCTGTGGTGGTCAAGCCGGTCCAGAAGGCTGGTGAGCAGTGGCGCCCGATCAAGGCAGAAGAGGCAGCAGCATCAGATGCACAGGATGGGCAGCTGATCAACTCGGCAGAGAAAGGAAAGAAAGACGCGGTCAGTTCTGTAAAGAGTGGCTGACCACAGTGTCAGTTCTGTAGAGAGTGGCTGACCACAGAGTCAGTTCTGTACAGAGTGCCTGACCACAGATTACAGTATAACAGAGCAGCAGAGACTCCAGCAGGTCCAGACCTGACAGGGAGACTAATCACCAAAGGCTCCACTAAACAAGTGAGTTTTAGCCTAGACTTAAAGACTGAGGCTGAGGCTGAGGCCCGAACATTAACAGGAAGGTTATTCCAGAGCTGGGGGGCTCTGTATGAGAAGCTCCGCCCCCTGATGGAGCTTTATTAGTTCTAGGTTCCAGTAGTGAGCAGCGCCTTGTGATCTAAGTAGGCGTGATGGTTCACAGTGGGAGGTACTCAGGTACTGAGGGGCGAGTCCGTTTAGAGCTTTATAGGTCAGTAATAGGATTTTATAATCAGTGTGAAGTTTAACTGGTAACCAGTGCAGGGCTGATAAAACTGGGCTGATATGGTCGAACTTTCTGGTTCCTGTGAGACTCCGGCTGCAGCGTTCTGGACCAGCTGAAGCTTGTTGAGGCTTTTGCTGGGACGTCCAGAGAGCAGGACATTACAGTGTCCAGCCTTGAAGTAATGAATGCATGAACTAGCTTTTCTGCTTCCTGTAGAGATCATGCATTTCTTAATTTAGCGATATTGTGGAGATGCAGGACGGCTGTTCTAGTGATATTAGATATATGTGCGTTGAAGGACAGATCAGCGTCCATCACGACACCAAGACTTTTAACAGATGAGCTTGAAGCAGCTGAGAGGTTGTTAAGTTTAAGTGTTGAGTTAGACAGTTTGTTTCTAGCTGCTTTTGGACCAAGAAGCAGGACCTCTGTTTCATCAGAGTTAAGTAGCAGAAAGTTACTAGACATCCAGTCTTTTATGTCTTTTACACAGTCCTCAATGTTGTCATCTGGTTTGCTTGATATATATAAGGTGTTTACTGACAATGGTGCCTAATGGTAGCACATATATTGTGAATAATATAGGCCCTAAAACAGAGCCTTGTGGAACACCATACTTTACTTTTACAAGGACAGATGATTCACCCTTTACATTAATGAACTGATAGCGATCAGTGAGGTAGGACCTGAACCAGGAAAGAGCTGTTCCTGTTACCTCTACAGGGTTTTCTAGTCTATCTAGTAGGATAGAGTGGTCTACTGTCTCAAATGCTGCACTAAGATCAAGGAGGACTAGCAGAGACACATTTCCTTTGTCAGAGAAAAATAAAAAGATCATTCACAGTTTTTACTAGTGCTGTTTCTGTGCTGTGATGTGGCCTAAAACCAGACTGGAATTTTTAATGTAGATGATTCCTATGAAAATAGGAGCTGAATTGTTTTACTACCACTTTTTCCAGGATCTTAGATATAAAGGGGAGATTCGAGATGGGTCTATAGTTTGATAGTTCACAGGGATCGAGGTTCTCTTTTTTAACCAGTGGTCTAATTACAATTAAAACACAATGAGGACCACAGAAATTCCTCCACTGTGTCCGCTAATCTGACCGCTGACTAATAACGGGAGCAGAGTCCAGCAGTTAGATGGTTACAGGTTATGGATATAACGTTAGTGCTGAGCGTTCAGTATCAGACATGATCCGTCTGATCTACCCATCGTCAGATAAAAGCCTGAGTTCTCCAACATGATCTGGAAATGTCATTAAATCTCTAAAATGACCAGCAGACAGTTTCTTCTCCTTTCTGCACTTGGGTCTCTCCAATTCGGAGAGCGGCTGAGCAGAGTGAAGTGGTCCGTTTTTCAGGGCGAGGGCTTAAACGTGCAGGGCTGAACTTCTGCTACTGGGTGGCTCTCTGCTCATGATTTAGTGACGCCCACAAGGCGAACAACAGTTTGATTGATCTGGGTCGAGTCTTGAGTGTCCAGTAGACAATACTCTAGCCCTAAATGATGTGGAAAAGCTGGTGCCTTTAGAACCTCCAGGCTGGACTCCTGTAACACCATTTTAGCTGGAAGCTCCAACACCTTATTAAATAAGCTCCAACTGGTCCAGAGTGCAGCTGCAAAAAACTTTGACCATATATCCCCAATCCTGTCATCCTCACACCGTCTGCCTGTTAAATTTGGTGTAGAGTATAAAATCCTTCTGATAAAGTGTGAATCATTAAATGGCCCTGCAGTATCGTAGTGAATTCATTCAGTCATATGAACCCAAAATAACGACTCGCTGACGGTTCCTCAGATTAGAAAAACCACAGCAGGGGCTCAAGCTTTTTCCTACGTATCCCCAAAATTGTGGGATCATCTCCCGACCTCTGTTCGGGACTCAGGCTGATCTGCACCTCACCATCATGAACTGACCCTCATGAACTGACCCTCCTGCTGCTGCTGCACAAACTCAGTCTATCTAATTAACCGGGGCTCCAGCTGTTTTCCCTCGTTGTGAACTATAATACTTTATACTAATGCTGTTTGCTATCCGGTGTGGTCCAGAGGAGGATGGGAGCAAAGATGTCCTGTTGGTCTCAGCTGTTTTTTCCAGCAGGCTGAGCTGCAGGCATTACACTGTACAAATGTAAACCTACTAAACACCTGGCAGGTGTGACGGCTTCAGATAGGAGTCTGTGTACAAACTACATTCCTCACTGTTTCAACATGTTTTGCCTCTTTTCTTTCAAACCATATTTACTGTGTGTAGCGCTTCAGTTCTGTCCTTCAGACTGAAGGTTCTTCTATAATGAAACGCTTATTTGAAGACGCATCAAACCTAAAACTGCTGCGAGCTGCAGGTGAACAGCATTGTGGGAATGACAGACAAAGTCCTGCACATCAAATTGGAAAGGAAAGGTTGTGTTAACCTGTTGGAAGCTCTAATCTAATGTGTTTTGTTTGGGTTGATTCTCAGTACCTGAACATCTGCTCCTCCCTCTGCTCCTCTCTTCCTCCTAAACACACAGATTAAACACAGACAGGCTGTTTTAGGAGTTTCCATTTGAGGATAAAATTGAGCTCCTGATTAAAACTGCATTTCATAGTAATAACCAGCTCACTCACTGAAGACAGACAGCAGCAGTAATAAGAGACAGAACCAGAGCAGAACCGACTCCAACGGTTCCCCACACAGCAAACTGCTTCCACAGCCCAGCTGAACAGAGATAAAGAACCTTTTAGAACATTTATACAGATAAACCCTTTTAGAATAAAGTACTCTACAGCAGTTTAACTCCACCCATTCAGTCTACAGTAATATAGCCCCGCCCCTTAGGCCTACAGCAATTAAGCCCCGCCTGGTCAGGCTACAGCTGTTTTGCCCCGCCCACTCCCAAAGTGATGCGATTGCTGTTCCTGCAGAAAATCTGTAGCAGATGCTACCGACCTGTCCTGCACTGCCCTGAGGAAAAACACAAAAGGCCTGATTTCTGACTAATAGTCTGCTAAAAAGGCAGCATAACATCCCATAACACACCTGATGTAAGAGTCCATTCTGATGAGGTGGATGATCCGTATGGATTCTCTGCTGTACAGTAGAAAACTCCATCTGCTCCTGCAGCTAAAGTTAAACTGGCTCCTTCTCCAAACTGTGTGATGTTCCCTCCTGTCTTCCTGAACCAGGTGTAAGAGCTGGCAGGGTTGGAGTCGCTGACACAGACCAGCGTGACGGAGCCGTTAACCTCAGTCTCAGATACAGATGGAGGTCTGGGAGAGTCTGAACGAGACAGAGACTCGACTAGTTACTGAGCTTCTTACACTCAGAGAAAAACATCATACAGAACAAACTGCTCTTACATAACACATCCAGACGGGAGGGTCCAGAGCGGCTCTGTCCGAGCTGGTTCTGAGCGGTGCAGTAGTAGAGTCCGCTGTGCTGGGAGCTGATGCTGGTGATGTTGTAACTCTGTCCTGTTCCCAGCTCTACGTCTGAGCTCTGATTAAACCAGGAGTAGGAGAGAACAGGAGGGTTTGCATCACTGCTGCAGGTCAGAGTCACTGAATATCCCTCCATTATCTGTCCAGAGGGAAGAATGACCGCTCTGGTGGTCTTAGGGGAGTCTGAATGGAAAGGTGATGAACATTCAGGTGTTGCGTGTATAAATCAAGCTGTTCTACAATGAAGCAGGATCACTGTTATTCTTTATTAAGTTGTTTGGTGTTTGAAAAGCTGCTGAATTTATAATTATTACGTTTATTAACACGGCAGCATAGACAGAAATACATTTTCAGGCAGGCCTGTTAAAAAGGGCCAGTTCATGTCCCACAACGTCTCAACATCAGGATACAGCTTGTTCCTGACAGCAGTGCAGTCACCCTACATATTCCAAGGCTTCTGCTCGGCAGTGATAAATAAACAATAATAAGACTTCATCAAACCATCAGACATCTTAGGCTAAAGCGTACTGCCTCAGCAGGCATGAAATATGTTCCTGAACCATTTATAGCAGTGCAAGTCTGAGGTGTCACTGAGCAAGACACCTAACCCCCAACTGCTCCCCAGGTGCCGTGGATAGGGCTGCCCACCACTCCGGGCAAGTGTGCTCACTGTCCCCTAGTGTGTGTTTATTCACTAGTGTGTATGTGGTGTATCACTTCATGGATGGGTTAAATGCGGAGGTGAAATTTCCCTGTTGGGATGAATAAGTTTCACTTAAACTTAAAAACTTAACTAGACATTTAATTTTTAAATGTCCTTTATAGCTTTTACTGTAAAAGAGCTTTGTAAGGACCAAATTCACCAAAAACCAACAATGACAAAAAAATTTAATTCATTTTGGCTTTTTCAGATCTTTGTCTTTCAAAGGCAGGACTCACAGAAAACCAAACAAATTTCATCTTTAATGCAGCTTAATAAACATTCTATGCTCATTTGATTGGGTAGGTCTGCAATCGATTTGGGTGAGTCCAGGCCTGCCGCGGCCTAACAGTGGTAACGTGGCTGGTGTGGTTTTTCCGCTGGGGCGGTTCTGTTATTCCAGTCTAAATCAGAGGCCCAGTCTCATACCTGCACTCTGCTGCCTTGTTCTACCCACACTGTGTCAGTTCCACTCTTCCACATCACCTCTACTGCTTTAATACCTGCGATCCTTCACAACCTGGATTAGGACCTTCCTCACACCATCACTCGACTCGGTTCTAAAACTCTTATTCATGCAGGTTCCTCTATTCTACTTCAGTGCTATTTACTCCCTCTTGTGGAGAACCTTCAACCTGATCAGCTTAGGTGAGTGTGAGGTACAAGCTGGTCCATGAAGTGATTTACATCTAAAACTGGAGCCCCAAATGTATTAATATGCATGTTTTGTAGTTGTTACACATTTAAAATGACAGACAGGCAGCACGGAGAACATGATAAAACCACCCATGACTAAACGGCTGCACAGCCCATATGACCAGCATCACCTCATCTGCTTGGAGATAAACAGCACAAGACCTACTGAGCTCCATCACAACCAGCCTGTTCAATCAGCACAGCATTCAACACCTTACACTAAATAAGAGACCAACACAAGAGAAAAGGGATTGTAGCAAATCACACCAACATATACAGACCTTTAGCTAAAGAGTTCAAAGTTCACAACAACCAAAATCACAAATACTCACAGCAGAAATAAACCAGATTAAAATACTACAGCATATAAAATCCCTTCAGTGTTACTGACCAGCACTGGCCTCTGTCCCATTTACACTTGATTTAATCTGCTTATCAATTAATCTTCCAGCATGAATTTTCTCCAATAGATTAAACATCAGTCCCTCAGCTGCATCAGCAGCTGTTATATTAGCTGGTTCTGCTAAATCTGGCACCAGAACCTTCTGATAGGAAAAAACGAGGCCAGTTGTTCTTAAACCAACGTGTAAATTTGGCCTGTCAGCACTGACTAGACTGGTCAAGACCGTTTCCTTAAGCGTCCTGAGCCAGTGTTTCTCTGCACTGCTGACTGGCTGAGGGCAGAGCACTGAATCTGATGGAGGAGTTAGGAGTATAAAGGGTTCTGTAACCGGCGCCCAGTGACATGGACGGAGATCACGGCCACAGATCCTACAGCTGTAAACTGGACCGCCCCTCCGGTTTCACTGATCAAAGGCCTCAGTGTTTAGGAGAAAACATTGTGACTTATTTCAACACGATTATTTCTTATTTTTTGCTCACTGTAATGAAAAGGGTGGCGTTCCACTGCCCATAATGGAGGCAGCGTCTCTGAGCTCTGCTCTGATAAATCATTCCTGACCAGTGGTTCCACTGGTTAATAGTAAATACGTTGAGTCAGATGTGCTGGAGAAGGAAAAACACCCCAAACACTGCTTTAGATTACTGAACAGATTATTAATACACGTGATAATCTGCACTCACACACTGGAGGAGAGTGGAGACGACTGCCTCTAACAGCACAGCTGTAGCTGACCGCTTCACTGACCACAGCTACAGGGCAGGAGGCAGATTCACACTCAGATACAGGCTGTCCGTTCCTGTACCAGATGTAGGTGGGGTTGTTGGGCAGAGTGCAGGTGGAGCTGCAGGTCAGTGTTACTGTCTGTCCCTCTGACGCTGTGACTGCAGGACCTTCCACTTTCACCTGCAGGACTTTATCAAAAACACCTGAAATACAATAAATGAATTATAGATAAAAACATTATGCATAAAAAATTAAACAATCAAAACCACAAACTGAATTATATTAGAACTGTATAATCAGCGTCTCTCAGAGTGACTGAACATGAGTTCACTGTAATCCAGTGGAAGCTGCCAGTGAGATGATCGAGCGAGTGCAGGATGTTCTGGAGGTTCTGTTCTGTTCTGAGGGCAGATTAAAGTGAGGTCTTACAGACGGCAGGAGAGCCGAGCTCCTCGTATCCTTTCACAGCGCAGGAGTAGCTGCCAGCATCCACAGTTCTGTCTCTCAGCTCCAGTTCGTTTCTGTTCTGGTCAGATACAGGCTGTCCGTTCCTGTACCAGATGTAGGTGGTGGTGTTGGGCAGAGTGCAGGTGGAGCTGCAGGTCAGCTTCTTTACTCCTCCATCTGTATCTGACACTGTAACCTTCAGATCTGCAGGTGATTTTAAACAAGGTTTAATAATAATAATAGTAATAATAATAATAATAATATTAAATTACATTTATATAGCACCTTTCACAAAGGTCACTTCATAGAGCATGGGCAAAAAAAACACTAAGCAGTGGAGGAGGAAGAAAAATGTGCATTAAACAGAAAAATCTTTAAGTCAGATTTAAAAGAGGAAAGAGAAGAGCCTCCCTGAGGGATTGAGGAAGAGAATTCCAGAGTTTGGGGGCCGTGGCACTGAAGGACCTCCCTCCCAAGGTGGAAAGTCTGGTGCTGGGGCAGCAAGTAAGTTACTGCTAGAAGATCTGAGAGAGCGAGAGGGAGTGTAAGAGGTCAGCAGTTCTCTGAGGGAGGGGGGAGCAGGTTATGCAGGGCTTTGAAAGTGAGTAGTAAGATTTTAAACTTTATTCGGGACGGAACCGGCAGCCGGCATAGCTGAGAGAGAACGGGGGTGATATGAGCTGAACGCTGAGTGGGTGAGAACTCCAGCTGCAGAGCTCTGAATGTCCTGTAGCTTTTGGATAGACTTTACAGGGAGACCAACAAAGAGGGAGTTACAGTAGTCAATGCAGGACACAATGAGTTTCGGCATCTTTATCAGACAGGAACGGTCGGAGACGAGCAATGTCACGTAAATGAAAGAATGCAGTCTTGGTGAGGAATTTGATGTGCAGATCAAAATTGAGTGATGAGTCGAGTAAAACACCAAGATTTCTAATGACAGGTGCAGGCTTAACGAGCAGGCCATCAATACTAACTGAAAAATCGGATGACTTTGATAGTAGAGGTTTAGGGCCGACCAGTAAGACTTCAGTTTTATCAGTGTTCAGCATGAGAAAGTTATTATGCATCCAGAGCTTTAAATCAGAAATACAGTGAATTATTGTACTGGCAGGGGAATCTGAAGGTGTGAGTGTACTGAGATATAACTGAATATCATCAGCAGAACAATGGAAGTTTAGGCCATGGCTACGAATGATCTGGCCAAGGGGTGAAATGTAAATTAGGAAAAGTAGGGGTCCAAGAACTGAGCCCTGAGGGACACCACATCTAACAGGAGAGGAGGAGGATGTCTGTGGGCCTAATGTAATAAACTGGTGTCTGTCTGTAAGATATGACCTGAACCACTGTAAGGCTGTGTCAGTGATGCCAATAGAGAAAACACGAGAAATGAGAACATCATGATTAACAGTATCAAAAGCTGCACTTAAGTCGAGGAGAAGGAGAATACAGAGTGAACCACCATCAGCAGACTGGAGAAGATCATTAACGACTGGCAGAAGAGCCGTCTCAGTGCTGTGGTGAGTACGGAAACCAGACTGGAATGGCTCATAGACGGCATTATCACTCAGAAACGTCTGGAGTTGGGAAGCAATTACTTCCATTACTTTAGCTAAAAATGGAAGGTGTGAGACGGGTCTGTAATTAGAAAGAGAAGTCGGGTCCAATTCAGGCTTCTTAAGTATCAGAGTAACAGAGCTTCTGAACTCTCACCTGCTTACAAACACATGTGATCCTCAATCTCACCTCAACTCATAATACTTCATGCAATTCTGCATCATCAGAGACTTTAGACCCAACGTTCAGGGAGCTGTTGGGCAGTGTAACAGCTGATTCTCAGAAACTTGAGAAGGAGCCACCTGCAAGTTTAAAGTGGTCTATTAAAACAGGGAAACCCAGGGGGCAAAGTTGAGGACAGGAAAAGAACCAGGGAAAGTGTCCAAAACAGCACGAGCGAAAACCAGTCAGGCAGACACTGAGGACCTGGCAGAACTTCCCAAGACTGAGCAACTGAGGGGTTTTTATAGCCCAGCAGATTAGGGTGGAGATGAGGGTCAGGTGGCAGTCATTAGGGTTGTCATGGTGACAGTGTTAAAACGCAGGAGAGGTACCCTCTGGTGGCCAGAAGGGGGATTGCTGACAGGCAGCAGGACTGTTATTAATCAAGTTAAATGTAGACTTGAACAGTAATAAACTCAGCTAAGCCTTTCAGGGATATTAAACTGCTTTACTGAGCACAGATAAACTGGGAAGTCTGATATAATCATCTAACAATGAAATGCGCGTAGATTAACGCGTAGATTAGCCTGCTCCTCACACACATTACAGAGAGATGTGTACATGTGCAGTGGCAGAGCCAGAGTGTACTGTGAACAGCCTCAGGGCTCAGGGCTTTTCCCATGTAATAGGCTGCAGATATCCATCTCAGTTACTCAGGTAACTGAACTACTTATTCACTCTTACCTGAGTACTTTTTCTTCTCTATTACTTGTAATTATAACAGTAGCAGTACTTCAACAGGAATTCTGAGTACACTTTACACCCTGGAACCTTCAACTTTCCACTCCATAGTGTCTCATTACAGTTACATTAGTGGTCAGTCACTTTTATGAATCTGCAGAATATCTAACTGCCACTCTTGTTTGATGATAACCTTCAACAGGTGTACCTGTTCACCTGTCCAGACCAGTTTGCCCACAGTGGATCCTCTGATGTGTCACTCCTGCTCCACTGAGACTGCAGTGTTACACAAATACATTCTGAACTGAGTTTTCAGTGTCCAAAGGCGAGAGGATCAGGCCATGTTCTCGTACATTTCTGAGGAAACACTGGTGGACAGTCCTGACTGAAACCCATTAGGGGCTGTTTGTACATAAACAGGCTGTGATCTTCTCCATGTGACTGTAAAAAACAGAGACTCATCCAGTTTCACAGCAGCGTTTATTGAAGCTCAGCAGAAGAACTCATTTATCAGGAACACAGGAATACATAAACGTACAACAGCTACATGTCCTTCTAAACACTTCTCTCTTCATGGCCTGAAAGAGTTTCCTTCACTAACACCAACATCTCACCATCTTCACTTCTCTGAACATCCTGACTGTGGCGTTATATAATCACAGCAAAGCAAATTTAGCCAAAATCATCTTTACTGATTAAAATTTTAAATGTACAACTATGACTGCACTGCGATGTGGACACAGAAGCAGAACATTAAAATGAAGACTGTGATTTAGATCTTTGTATTCCTGAACACGCTGAATGACTGATTATACAGGTCTTTGAGCTTCTCTTCCAGCTTAGCAACAGTCATCTCTAGTTTTTTAAATTTGGTCTGACGATTATCCTTGCAGTGGCTTTGCTGGGCGATGTAGGCGTGAGAAACTTTTCCTGTACTGTTAGCACAAGTGAAAGCAGTCCAGTAGTGAGTGGGAATGTTAACTCCCTGTTTAATGGCTCTGTTCCCTCTTTTTATTTCCAGCCATGTATTTCCTGGGACCACTCCAGTCACGATGTAGGCTGGGAAGCTTTCTCTTAGCGTGCACTTTGTTTTTATATAACTGAGCATCGGTTCCTCCACCTGCTCGGCCCACTGATTGTTGCACTCCTGTGTTTGTGGTGCTATGTTGGTGAGCGTGAAGGTGGAATCTCCCTGGTCCTTATCAGCAGCGTAACTCTTTGGAAACAAATGGCCTCTGGTGATCTTTCCACAGCAGTCTCCACTGTAGTCTTTTACCAGAGCCTGATGTTCAAACGTGGACGTCAAACTGGCATTCATTTCTGATTCTGATGCCATGTTACTGTTCTCTCGATTCCATGGCAGATCCAGCTGTCATGAAGGAAGAGAAGGACAAATAAAAACATTAATCAGAAATATTAGAATAGCGGAGACGTTCTTCACCCTGAATAAACTCTTCCAGGAATCGTTTGTCGTTCAGATCTCTGTTTAAGATTTTAGTTCTAGGAAAAGGAAAATTCACCCTCTTTCAATTCAAAGTCTCATATATCAGCCTTTAGCATGCTTACTGTCCAGCTAGCAGAGTGAAATGAAGGACTATTGTAAACGGTCAGTTAATGCTCTTTATTTTATGCTTGGAGAAACTTGAGGTATCTGAATGTTCTCTGTCCTGGAGCCCAGGTGGGGGAATGAAGTCCCGCTGGCTGTCCGAGCAGCAGAGTCTCTCACTGTGTTCAAGCACAGACTGAAGACGGTCTCTTTACACAGCTCTTAAATCAGCGCTGAATTATAAGCTGCACTTCTACATCATATTTTATTGTATTGCACTGGGCATTGGAGTTCTGAGTTCAGCTCTGCTCCTTCTCTCTCTGTATCAGTGACTGTGTCTCTATCAGTATCTGAGCTCAGGACCGTCTCTCTCTCTAAACGACTGGTAACTAGCAGAGAGACTCTCTCTAGAGAGGCGAAGCTCTTCCTGTAAGGCGCTCTGGATCAGAGCGTCTGCTAAACGCTGGAAATGTAAATGTAAAATGGGGTTTTAAGGATCTGCATGTAATAAAGGAAAACGGCTGCTTGCCTCATTTTAGTTTGACAGATTTCTACATCAGAAGAGTCTCAATGTCCCAATTCACCTCACAGGAAGTCATGAGCAGGGCTGAACAATGGCAGCACAGCAGAACAGATTAAACTGATTTATTTATCACAGACACTGAATGACTCAAATGACCTCAGTAACAGATCTAAGCCATTAGATATTCTGAGAGTTTGGTGCAGTTTGAGGCAGAACTGCTTGCATTCTGCCCACTTGTTCTGAAACTGTCAGATGATCCTAATCGAGCAGTTTATCCGTGTTCACTGAATTAAAATGTACAAATGCATCCCAATGCATCTGAGAGGGGACTGAGGAAAAATGGGTGGGGTTATCCATTTAGTAAATACAGTGTAGTATGTAAAGTTTGAGAATCTCGCTGAGGCCAGTCTTTTTGTCAATTTTCCTCTGCCTTTTAAAACCACGTGTAAATTTACGTTCATCTCGACAGTTTGAGAGAATTCCTTTAACAATGACGGCAGTTTATGAGACTTTTTTGCCGTCTTAGTAAATTAACTGCTAAATTCAGGCACACCCCTTTGTCTTTACCCCATAATCTAAAGCCAATATATGCATTTTTGGAGAAATTTTAATGATAATTCTAAGTTGGTTGCTACCTTTATCCACATAGGAATCAAAGGAAAAAAAGAATCATCCCCCTATTGGGAAACCAGAGAACTATGGGCTAAGCCACCTCCCCATCATAAGTAGAAAACCAGTAATGATTGTTGGGGTTATCAGAGCACTGATAACGCAAGGAGAGAACTAAAGAACTTAAGAATATGGAGCTGGAGGTAGGATCCAGACCAGCTCACCACTGGAGAAGTAATGGAAACACAGAAACTAATGGCAAACAAAGAAGAAGATCATTTGAGCTCTCTTCATGCAGGATGCCTAACAGCTGACGCCAGTCAGCAGTCTTTCCTCCCTCTGGTGGCCGTGGTTGGCCTAGCAGGAAGCCAGGACTTCAAAGAATTGAATGACATAAAGCAGGCATGTCGAACTGGGGACCTCCTGGACCAGGGTGCTACGGAGATTAGCGTTCACCCTCATCTACCGGCCGAATTCAGTTCATGAAGGTCTTGCTGATCAACTGATGAGCTGCATCAGGTGTGTTTAATGAGGCTGTGTGCTGAAGTCCACAGCGTTTTGACCCGCAAGGACTGGAGTCGGACACATGGCCTAAAGGAATCTCTTTCCACCCCATTCTTCTAACTCAGGCTTTGTGTGGCAGTGTGGGCATAGCTTTAGCTACATCCACATCCCTGCATCTACTGGATGCCGTCCATCGTTAATAAAAAACATTTCTATTATTCCAGATGTGCTCTGTGTAACCAAACACCTGAAGCCAACGGTAGATGACTCAGATCTGGACTGATTTAAAAGATTTAAAACTTTAAAACGTTTAGCTTGGCAGCCAACAGACCATAAATGTGCAATGATATGTTATGACCACATCCCATGCACTGCAAGTTTTGCATTGATGAATTTTCTCAATGCTTTCAGAACATATATTCAGTTTTCTGGCAGCCAGTAAGAGCTACCAGCTTCCCTACTGTCTTTTCTTTTACAAGTAAATCTTTATTTATGTCCTGCCTTGAAAACTAATAGATTTTTTGACAAAAGTGAAGAAAGCAAGACTGAAATTTCGTGCAGAAACAAGCTTGGACTGAAGATCTGTTTTCTGGAGTGGTCACTGTCAGAGACCTGTGATGGACTGGCCACTTGGCCATGTTCCATTGTATTGTTGTTGTTGTTTTTTGAGTCAGTATTGCGTTGGATACATCCTTTAGAGTTCACACAGTTTACTCACCTGAGGTTCGACCTTCCAGTATTTGTCTCGTGGAAATTGATTGCTACTGTTGTACGTGTATGCAGAGTAGACGGGGATCCTGCTCTTGGTGTCGTAGAGAGTGGCGAATCTGTACTGGTTTTTCCAACGCTGACAAATCTGCTTATATTTTCGTCCACGGAGAACAGTCGGAGTGGCCACACGTTTTGCTGATGGCAGGTGTCCTAAGAAGAAGAACTGAGGGCATTTACTTTTGAAAGACTGCACGACCTCAGACTCGGTCAGTGAGGTGACCCCCAGCAGCAGGAGCAGAGTGAGGAGCTTCATCCTGACGCAGAGCAGAGAGTTCTGTCTGAGCAGAGCAGAAAACAGAGGCTGATAAAGAGAGAACTTCCTCAAGGAGGTGGAGACACTGCTGGGAGGTGGAGACACTGCTGGGAGGTGGAGACTCTGATAGGAGGCTGAGACACTGATGGGAGGTGGAGACACTGCTGGGAGGTGGAGACACTGCTGGGAGGTGGAGACTCTGATAGGAGGCTGAGACACTGATGGGAGGTGGAGACACTGCTGGGAGGTGGAGACACTGCTGGGAGGTGGAGACACTGCTGGGAGGCTGAGACACTGATGGGAGGTGGAGACACTGATAGGAGGTGGAGCATCTCAGCTGCCACTCACACAATATTGTGTCTAATCGTTCAAAGCTTTTAATTTAAGATGTTTCACTGCAGTCATCACCCACTCGTATAAGAAATAAAGCAGAGGACAGGTTGTGCCATGCTTTGAATAAAAGAAATGATCTAATTCACTTTGTAATTGAACACAACTACTACTACTGATAATAATAATAATAACAATAATAATAATAATGACCATTTCAATGAGCACATTTTCTTTCAGTTAAATAGGAACAAAACAGAGATTACTGTGTTTGTCAAAGAGAAGAAAGTTAATATTAGTAAACAGCTCAACTCTCAGCATCTAAAAACCGAAGACCAAGTCTGAAATCTCAGCATTTTAAAACACTCAGATCTTACCTTCACCTGCTACTTCAAAGCAATCAGCAAATCAGCCGCACATCATCTTAAATATACAGCCAGAACCAAAGGTTTGGTGCCCCAACAAGACCCTGAGAAGCTCCTCCATGCTTCTGTCTCCAGCAGGGTGGACTACTGTAATGGTCTCTTAACTGGACCATTAAACAGCTGCAGCTCATTGAGAATGAGCAGAACTGCCTGCAGCACTCAGCCCCAATGGTTCTCTCTTCTGTCCTTAAATCCTTGTTTGAACCTGAGATCGATAATGAAGTTAGAGTAATTTCCCAGGTTGGCAAAGAGACATAATGTTCGCTGTGTCACTGCATTACCATTAGTTTGTACACGAACATTTAAAGGGCTAACATTACACCTCAGGGCCTTACCTACATAATAGTGGGTGTAGCTTGAAACGTATAGTTTGAAGCAACTTATGTCGTTGACCATAGTTCTGGCTAAGTCTAGAACCAACCAAGTGAACAATGTGATAGTTGGTCTGTCGAATAAGAGCACCAGTTACTACACCTATACAACCACTGAGCACAGGACAGTAGAAAAGATAGACCAGCTGTTGGTCCAGTGCTCACTAGTGCCCTCCATGCATCCTTTCTGCAGCCTTTGGTGAGAACTGCAACAGTCTGGCCTCCTACACATTTTATTTGAGATACAAGCGAGGACCAATCAGAGGGACCAATGTGGCAGGAAGGAAGATATGCGCGTGTAAGACATGCATTTGTTTAAGACTGAACTTGTTACTGAGCTGGACCATGATGCTAATCTGAACTCTGACAGGTTGTCCTGAGACCCACTAAATAATATTTTAATGGAAAAGAGGAAATCAAACGTATATTAATATAAACATCACTGGTAGGGTTGTTCCTGGTTCTGTGCTGGACAGTCATGTTGCAGGAGGTGTTGTAAATGTGCATGACCAGAAAAGGAGAAGAGAAGGAGAAAAGGAAGAGAAAAGGAAATAAAATGTTTGTCATCTGTATTCAGGTATTCAAATGAACAGCAGAGTCAAAAACACAGGATGGGAAATGAACAGACTTGTATATTAAGAAGTGAACACACCACTGACTCTGACACCGTGAAGATCACAAACTCAGACGTGTATACAAACAGGAACCCACCAGAAGCAGCAAGGAAACCACAGACCACAACAGTCAGAGAAAAACTCCTTCAGCTCACACTGACGGCCTGAGCTTCTGTGCAGAAAAGAACTTGTGTTTAGATGAAGAAACTTATTATTCTCTGAAAAGACACAGCAGGTTTATTCATCTAGCACCTTTCCTCCACTGTGGTCATACAGCATGCTTTACAAATGAGTAAATACAAAGATAATTCTAATGAAAATATAAAAGCATGGAGGAGAATGGAAAGAAACAAGATAAAACACTATTATAACAACAGATTTTAAACAGCAGAAATTAAAGCTAAAGAAAAAATCAAATGAACGGTTAAAGTAGGACAGAGCGCTGTTACAGGAGAGAAGAGCTGACAGAGTTTTCAACTGAGCTGAAAAGGGTTTTGTCACCGTTTTGGACTCTCATGTGGAAGAGAATCCAGACAGCGACAGACGACAAGAGCAACATCAGCTGCTCATCCACCACACATGCCTCCGTTCAGCTGAGCTCGGCTCATTCCAGGCCTGCTTTGAGATCAACCAAGCTTAGCTGACCAGTGAGGTTCTCTGCAGAAGAGGCAGTACTCGCGCCGTCTACAGACAAGGTGAAGAGAGCCCTGTCGAGAGTGCACACAAACAAAGGTATCAGATCTGATGGCGTCCCAGGATGGGTCCTGAAACCGTCACAGCCAGCTGGCTGTCACTTTCACAGACGTCAACCTGTTCCTTCCACAGACTGCTGTTCCCACCTGCTTCAAAACCACCACCATTATCCCCAGACCAAAGAACCTGTCATGTGCTTGAATCACTCAAGACAAAAACTCAAGACCATAGGAGTTACTCACACAGTCTACAGCCGTTTTCTGGATGTCCTCTCCAGCAGGCCTCAGTCTGTCAGGACTGGCGACCACACTCC
Organism: Pygocentrus nattereri; assembly: GCF_015220715.1. NCBI lineage: Eukaryota > Metazoa > Chordata > Actinopteri > Characiformes > Serrasalmidae > Pygocentrus > Pygocentrus nattereri. The sequence goes on along the minus strand of NC_051216.1, from coordinate 1,075,456 downwards.
TCTCACCCTCACTCTTAGCACAGGCTGTCCACAAGTCTGTGTCCTATCACTCATGATCTACACCCTGTACACCCACTACTCCATCACCAAGCACAACTCCAACACCATCACCACGTTCACTGAGGGCACAATGGTAGTGAGCCTCAGCACTAGGAACAACAAGTAAGTGCGGAGAAAAGGAGAAGCTTCCCACAGAGTGGTGCACAGACAACGAACTTTCTGTCAGTGTGGACAAAACCAAAGGGATTATTATTGATTTCAGGAAGGGGAGCAGAGTGCACACACCTTTAAGCATCGAGGAGACCATGGCAGAAAGACAGAGCTGCTTTAAATGCCTCAGTGTTTATCTGGCTGGGATTCCACCTGGTCACCCAACACATCACACCTTGTCAACGAGGTCCACCAATGCCTTCATTTCCTCAGGAGGCTGGGGAGACTCAACCTGCCCCATCAGCTCCTCTGAACTTCTGCAGTTCCTCAGTGGAGAGCATCCTGCCCAGCTACATCACAGTCTGGTACAGCAGCTCCACTGCTGTGGAACGGGAGGCCCTGCAAAACCCACTGCTGCCCTCCTGCCCACACAGGACATTTACAATAAAAGACGTCTGAGGAAAAAAGCATCATCACTGACCCCCCACACCCCCAGCCACTTCCTGTTTCAGCCACTGCTCTGTGGGAGGAGACATCAGAACATTCGAGCCAGAACCTCCAGGTTCAAAAGCAGTTTCTGCCTTTGAGCTGTTATTCTAATCACACCAACACCCACCAGATGATGAACACAAACGCAACCTGAACCATGTGCACACTGCACTGTAGTGATATTCCCAGCTGCTGTCTGACTTCATACACACCTGGACTGAACACTTGAACTAACATTCATAACGTTGTTTACTGAGAATTACCTCGAAAGTTTGCTGCACGGGTTTGATGCAATTTGCTATTCTGTAATTGTTTTCTTTTTATTGTTTTGCATCCACTTCGTACACATGCACTTATATCCTTAAGGTTTATCCACCAGAGAAGTGGCTCAAATGTGTTTCATTATATCGAGATGCTCAGCCAAGAACTGGAACAGATGGAGGCTGAGATTAAGGCACTGCTGTTTACCTGTTTTCCTAGATTGGTGGAAGGTCATGGGAATCACAGTGTGCTAGGGAATGGGGCCACCAGCATCTGGGCTCCTTGCACACTGAGCAGAGGTGCACCTTCACGCTGCAACTGGCTGTCTATCCCTTAATAATCCCCGGATACGCACTTCTAACTGGTCCACCTTCTCCACCAAACAGCTAACTAGCTGGCACTCAGTACAAACACTATCGCTATCTCTAGAGGCGGAAAAGGGCGTTAGGCTAAACAGGCCACACTCTGCGCAGACGAAACAACCAGCAGAAGCCATGATATTTCAGCCACTTACCGCTTTTTGTCGATTTAGAAGCCGATAGCACAAAAAACTTTACGGTAGCGACGCGCTCTCAGCCGCTCTCGGTCGTTAGCAGCTTAGAAAATGTGTGGGTGGAAATGACTCATATGAGGAATTCATGGTTTATTGAAAAACTACTAAATTTTCATATTTCCGCTGTCACACCCTGAAAAATATTTCTGAGCTACTCAGCTACATCACTGGAAATAATCTGACGCAAAAGCATGATATTATCTCCACCTTGGATCTTCATCCGTCTTCTGCCTGCACGTTATCATTGGTTGATGTGCCTCCATGTCAGAATGCATTACAGCAGAAGTTGAAATGGTTCTCGACACGTGAGGGTGCGTTTCTAGTCCTACAGACATGGCAAGCCGTTTTAGCTTTTAATCCTTTTTTTCTTGATATCAGGAATTCAATTTGAACATGTGAAAATTCGATTTTAACATGTAGAAATGATATTTTAACTAGTAAGAATTGTGTTTTTACTGGTATAAATTGAAGCATTACATGTTCTAATGATAATTAGCTTGATTTGCATGTGGATGTGAAGGCGGAGATAATCTGGTCTGTGCTTTTCTTAAAGAGACAACATCAAGTACCACATATAATGTACAGTTGAGTTTTTGGGGAAAATATTAAAGCTTGTACTTAACAGGTCTTGTCAGATATTTAAAAAATACATTAAAAAGCTTTACAAACGTAAAAGTTTCACAACACAAATGAAAGTGCTCATGTCTCCTCTGTGACGTGCACACCAGACCAGGCTATACCGCTTCAGTGTAGGCTACTGTTCAACTCGGCCAATGGCGGACTTGGTTCTTGGGAAGATTATGAGGAGAGTCAGGCTAATCGAAAGAAACTTCCAGCAAGGCAGCAATGGAGGTCTGCGCGATGTTGGTATTCTTGATCCTCTCATTGCTAATCTGCGTCGTATTGAGCATCATTTGAGCCTTGAAACATTCACAGAGTTGTATGAGAGTCTGACTGCATTACAGTCGTCCATAAGTGCTGATGTGCCAACTGCTTCATACTCTGCCCGCCGTAGTAGCACCGGTATGCATCATACAACCACTGCATTCATTCAAAAGCCTTCTCTGATTAGTTCTGTATACGCTTTGAACATTGCCTGCGTTCCGTGTGTTGTTCTCACTGGATATTTCAGGCTCCCGTGGAAGACCCAGAATAGATGTATCAAGAGAACAGCTGGAACTCTTGTTGAACCCAGGATTTAAGGCGAAGGCGATGGCACGGCTTCTTGGTTGCTCATCATCCTTCATTTATAGAAAACTAAGATCTATGGGCATTTCCATTAGACAGAGATTTACTCCCATCAGTGATAATGATCTTGAACAGCAGGTAAGAACGCTACACCAACAACATCCCAGGTCAGGTTGTGAGGTAGGAGGCTGAAATATTGCAGTTAAGCCATTAGAACATGTTAACCTTCTATGGGAAAACGGAGCAGTTACTGTATGTCTAATGTTGAGAACTGTCCTGGTAGATGATGAGGGCCTATCTTTCTGCTGCGGGTGTACGTGTTCCTCGACGCTGAGTGCGCGACACGGAACAGAATCGATCCCGCAGCCGCTGCGCAAAGGTGGAGCAACGTTATTGCAAGGCGCACATCTCACGAACCGTCTCTGAGTTTGTGGCACATCGATGGAAACATGCGCCTCATACGGGAACATTACGTGTAACAATTCTGTGCAATGATTTTGGCATTTTTGTGATCGTGTAACGATAAACCTGAGTCTTAAAACACTCCCGTCTGTTTTCACAGCTGGGGTATAGTGACGCACGGCGGTAGAGACGGATACTCACGGGCTATCACCTATCTGACCACCAGTACAGACAACACTGCCCAGACAGTTCTAGCTCACTTTGTTGGGGCAACCTGTCAGTACGGACTTCCTTCAAGGGTCAGATCGGATCAAGGGGGTGAAAATACACTGGGAGCACTGTTAATGAACCTGCTGAATGGGGAAGGACGAGGTAGCCACATTACTGGGCTATCAGTCCACAATAAACGAATTGAACGCCTCTGGAGGGAAGTGTTCACACACGTCATCCACTACTATTACAACTTATTTTACTCGTACGAGGATGAAGGTCTTCTGGAACCAGATAATGAAACCAGAAATACTCACTTCAAACAGTGAACCTTCCAGAAATTAGAGAGAGATTGAGCACTTTCCGAAATGCATGGAACAACCACAGCATGCGGAGTGAAAATTATCGCACCCCTAACCAAATGTGGCTGGAGGGCATGGTTAGCAACCAGCTTGTAGACAGCACTGCAATCAGCAACGATTCTGGTGAGAACCCACACAGTGAGGACAACTTGGAAACACTGCTAGCACAACATGGTGTGCAGCTAGAGCAGTTAGAAGCAGAAGAAGAGGTCTCTGACCAGGCAGTAGTGGTGAGGCCACCACACATCAACCTTAACCAAGAACAACAGCAGGTTCTTCAGGATGTCCTCACACGAACTGCAGATTTGAAAGATAAATGTATAACTTGCTGTAGGAAGATCACCACTACGCTTTCAGCCTGATGCTTTCAGACATTGTTGCTTAAAAAAAGCCTGAAAAAGAATGTACAGCATGTACAACATGAATGTGCAGTTCTTGTTAGGATGCAAACACAAAGCAGATTGAAAATCTACCTTTTTTAAAGCAAAGATTTATTAAAAAGTCGTTCTTGTAACTAATGCACCAACAGAAACTGGTCCAAATGTGATACTAAAAATGAAATAAAACAAAAATCTGACAAATATACACAAACATTTGTTGTAGCTTGGTTTAAAAGCTTTTAGCTTTTTAAAAATAAATTGTTTTATCATCATTTAGGCCCCCTAAATAGAACTAAAGCAGGCTGAACACTGAGAATAAATGGAGAAAGTTAAATTCCTCTTGAGAACATGTAGCTTTGGATCCCAAAGACAAACAGACACACACACACACAGACATACACAGACAAACACACAGACACAGACAGACAAACAGACAGACAGAGACAGACAGAGACAGACAGACAGACAGACAGACAAACAGACACAGACAGACAAACAAACAGACAGACACACACAGACACACACACACACAGACACACACACACACAGACAGACACACACACAGACAGACACACACACAGACACACTCTATACCTTTCCAAATCCGAGAGAACCAAGTACAGCATCAGTCATCAAATCAAGTATCTCATTTTCGTTCTGTATACCACGAGGAAGGAAGAGTGTCACAGAGCAAGTCGAAGCGTAAGGAAAACGACTGCCCCTTATCTCCTGATCATAAAACTATTTGAAGTCGCTGTGGAAATCCAAGAGGTGGTACTACATCTGCTCCCGTAACAAACACTAGTAGGTCCTCAAAGGTGAAAGGAGTTTCTTTTTCTGTTAAAACAGACATACAAACAAAACCAGGACTTTACTGTGGTACAGCTTTGATATGGTCAACATTCTGTGCTCTGTGTTTAAATACTGGTCCATAATAAGACACAGGCTGCAAAGTAAAAAGTACACAAGAGCATTATCAACTTCACAATGACAGCATAGTGGATTTTACCTTGCACACTGTTGAGAAGACATTCCCATGCAAACATAGTGTCCTCTTCAGCTTCCTTGTTGTTTGTCCCTTCGTCACTCCAAACGACATTGAAAAGACAGCGGAAGGCAGCTCTTGTCAGTCGTCCCTCTGTGTGTGTAAACAGGCACTGAAATGCATTCCAGTACCTCTCCAGTTTCCCAAAGTTTGCCACAAGAGTTCATCCCTTGTTTAAACTGCTCAATCATGTTTGCAGTTCTGAAATAAAAATGAATAAATTAAACATTTGCACTAAATGAATGAAAAGTCTACGGTGATAATTGGCTATAAGGATGGCATAAACTAGTCAATCATAATAAGCCGTTATTAGCAATAAGCAACAGTCAACAAATCCTGTCTGCTATTTTATCACAGATTGCTGTGCAATACCTGGAGTACATAAAACACTATGTCCTGAAAGCAGTGGGAACAATACCTGTGAAAGATGAAATGCTTCACAACTTGGGAAAGTATCTGAGGAACGTCATGGACTTTGGCTTCATAAACCCCTGGCACACCACAATCTGCAATCCAGTCACCCAAACTGTCCTGAAGATTTTTCCATGCCTCCTCAGTTTTACAGTCTTTAATCTAAGAACACAGCAGAAGACAAGGCACAAAAACCAAGACAGAAATTTAGGCTACATTAACACAAACATACACATAGTACAGTGTTTTAGGTTGTTCAACAAAATATTAAAGTACAGGACAAGTAATACACTGTTCTTATTTTCCCCTCAAAGTTCATTTCTGTAGAATTTAAATGAGCTCTAACTTTAAAACCAACAATGCAAAAAAACGGCATAGTGTCAGAAAACCTGCTGAAGCTTGTCCTGCACACACTTGTCTGGCAAGATGGAAATATCAAATTCTTCAAGATCTGGAGCCTGACCACACATTAACTGATAAAGGCTGGGATGTAATGCCTTAATGCCTGGTCCCCCATGCAACAGAGACCAGGCAATCAGCTTCCCTCCAGTATAATACTTTCCCTTATCTAGGGCTGCCTGATCATAAGACAAAAAAAGGTTGTCTGGCTGTCCCTCGAAAATGCCCAAAGTGGACTGCACGTCTTTCATGAAAAGCCTACCAAAGAGACGAAAGAAAAACTGTTAATACCGTATAAAATTAACTCAAAAGGAAACATGCTATTGGGTCATCTTGGGTCATCTTGTGGCATCCACTCAAAAATGATGAGCTTTACAACAAAGGTAAAGAGCAACAGAAAAAAGTTGATTTTATTAGTCCAGAAAGTCTTTGATGCATTGCCCATAATATTTAGTGAAGTCATACGATCATGATCCTCCACAAAGCTGGGAAGAGAGAGAGGAAAAAAAAACTTTCTGTATAAAAGTCAGATCTCTATTTTGATTGATTTATTTTCCAGTCAAAATGGCCATGAATTAAAATCTATTCATTTTTCAGCTTCAAGGAAAAAGTCCTCACCACTAAATATGAAAGGGGAAATAAAATCAGGATTTAGTGTGTCCACACTTTGTCTTCATAAACTCCTTACTTTCACTTTTTCAAAATTAATAAGCAGTTCTATTTTTCCACACCTTCAATGTTCAGTCTTAGAAACTGGTTTAGCATTTTCTGCTTTTCACAATCAGCATAATCTGGTCTGGAAACTGGGGGCCAACATTCTGAGAACATCAGCAATGTGTCTCCTTTTCTTAGTGAGGCTTCTTGACAGCTACACATCCTTTCTGACCCACAGGGCTGAGTTAACTTCTCACAATGGAAGGAAGGACAGAAAAACCTGTGGATTTTTTCAGATCTAAAGCAAGAGTGGAGCTTCATTTTATCCACTCTCTCCCAGATGAAAGCTTTAGTCTGTTTATTGATGGGGATAGTTTTGGTGGCTGTTAGGAGAGTCCCAGATAAGCCTATTTATTCTGCGCCTTTCAATACAATTTTAATCTCCAATCTCCATGAAAATGAATTGCTTGCACATTTTGCCACTTTGACTCGCCTACAAATTCAATCTGTGGACGTTTGTGCCAGTCAAAATAGCCCTTGTTTAGAGCTGTTATGGCGCTGTGTAGAATTCGCCTCCTTCTGGCCACAACCGTCAACGTAGAATGCTCACTAATGTTCTCCCTCTTGAAGTCTCTAATGATATCAGCAAGGTTCTCCATCTCCTTTAAACAAGAAAGAAATAGCCATAACAATAGTAAACATATAGGTTGATTACAATGGTACTTTCAGTTATTCTGCTCTGATTCTAACATACAGTCATACATTATATATATATATATATATATATATATATACAGGCACATTTTTCACTCACAGCACAGGGACTATAGGGGTGTTTTGGAGAGGACAACATCTGGGGGTCCTCATCTGGTTCACTGTCAAGTAATATGTCACTATAGGTATGTGGCCCGTAGTAATATAGCAAACCCGACTACGCCACCTGGGGAATTTCACCCCAGGACATCTGTCAATCTAAGCCAATAAAGGCACCTAGACACACAGGTAAACCTGAATAAATATCCAGAGATGTGGCTTGAGGTAATCGGAAAGGTTTATTCGCAACCCACCTGTAAAATCATTCGTTTATTAATATTATTTTAAAATGTAGCAAAGACAGTACAAAAAAACAAAAAATATAATAAAGAAATATAAAAGCTCCAAAGAACTGGGATACTGGCCTGGGGTGTCCAATTACAGGTGGAATAGACCTGTCTGTATTCTAAAGTCTCCAATACACACACCCGCAAGCAAAAGTGCAGTGCACGTGAACTCACACCACAGCAAGTAAGGTGCCAAACCACAAGTGAACAGACAGAAAGGGGGGCATCCAAATGTCCTATCAAAAGGAGAGACACAATTAGAATTTCACAATTGCTCCAACCACTAGACCCACAGGACACCCCACAGCCAACGATGCTTTCCCAAAAATAACAAATAATACTTTAAAAAAAGACAATCCCACACTAAACCAAAACACTGCTACCAAAGTAAATAAAACAGTAAGTCAATTAAAACAGAAAAAAAACATGACATAAGGCCATCAATGGATAACCAAAAGCAAAATATAATCTGTTCAACTAGAACAAAACAACCAGGAAGCAACTTAAACAACAAACAAAAGTAAATAAATAAAAAAAGAACAAAATAGAAAAGCAAAAACAAAACCAAGCAGCGTAACAAATGCTGCAAAACAGACACAGCAAAACAGCAGCGGCTCCAATTTCACTATGTAGGTATCAAAATATTTCTTTGTTCCGATCACCAGGCGCCACCCGGACTGATCACTGGCGACGCTCACACAGGACCTTCGGCTGTTGCTATACACAGCTCACACCCCGTTAGCTGTTGCCCCAATCCACATTACACCTACAATGAACAGACATTAGCGGTATAAGCTACCAGTACCCACCAAACTATGCGAAATACCGCATACCTACCTACAGATAGGTGCTGGTCCAACTCAACCAGATCACAGGAGTGATAAAATGCAGTGAAGCCACAACAAACGGCTACAGCGTTTAAGCTGTTTCCAAGAGCTCTGCGCCAACACACCGTTGACACAGAATGGGGACAGAAGCTTGCCTAGACCAGCACACCGTTCAATGACCATCAGCCAAGTCACAACAGACCGCAGCAAAGTGAGGATATGCCTACACCCAGTACCATCGTACATCTATATATGCTAAAGCTAATGCTCACACCTAATTGTATCCACCTGGCGCTTCCATAAAAGGCGGGGGGGGGACAACACATCACCTTGACTATGGTTGCTGTCAACACTCGCAGCCAGGCACGGGCTTCACTGGCTACATTCTACCCCCACACTTTGTGTCAGCGTCCCGCAGACAGACCAATCCCATACGAACACAACTAATCCCATGGTCTAAAATATACCTGTGTCCAATTGCTCAAGCCAGACACCTGGGAAGGTGCAGTCCCATTACCCCCCACTGACACTGGCAAATGATAGAGATTTCGGTGCTGGCCGGCATTGGCCCGAGGTGTCCGTCGCCTGGCCTCCAACTGAGGGCTGCATGCTTCTGTCAGGGACACAGTGGACCCTACAGCACCAACTCCAATACTGGCCAGGGGGCTTACCTCCGCAGGGTTCCCTACAGTTGGATCAGTGTGGGAAGGCCGAGAAGGTCTAGGCGAATCCTGAGCAGTACCAATGACAACCCACTGACCTGGATCTTCTCCCCACCTTTGATCACTCTCCACCCCTAAACTTGGGTTTACCACCTGAGGAACCACTACAGGTGGACTCTGAGGGACTGGCTTCAACATCACTCGATGTACTTGTTGCACTCTGTCAGGGTCTTGCAGTGGGGACACAGAATATACCACCCCACCAGGTTCCGGTGCCCTCACTACCTTATGGACAACTGCACTCCAAGCATCCTGGAACTTATTACACCCTCGAACAGAGTTGTCCAGCACATAAACTAACTGTCCCACTTCCAATGGGTTGGGCTTCACAAACTGGTCATAGCGTTCCTTCCTACGTTGGGCTGCAGCTTGCAGTCTTTCCCTTGCCCCTTCAAAAGCCACTTGAAGGCGCCGCTGATGCTCCTCAACCCAGTCACAGATTCCCCCACCCTCTACTGCCTCCGCTCTATCTAGCAGAAAATCTATTGGGAGCCGAGGCTCCTGCCCAAACATCAGAAAATGAGTAGATTCCCCTGTAGACTGATGAACAGCAGAGTTATAACTAAACACAAGCTGAGGCAAATAATCAGGCCAGCGGGTTTTCTGCTCATGGGACAAGGTACGTAACAGGTTATGCATCGTGCGGTTAAACCGCTCGCATTGGCCATTACCTTGAGGGTGGTAGGGGTAGTGAGAGTCTTCTGGACCCCGTAGAGATCACAAAGTTGGTGTACAAGAGCACTCTCAAAACTCCGACCGCAGTCGGAATGCAACCGGGCTGGAACCCCATACCGATAAAACCAGTCTTTAATCAGTACACTTGCCACCGTAGATGCCCTCTGATCACGTGTCGGTACAACTAGAGTAAACTTAGAGAAGACATCCGTTAACACCAAAACCTGTTCAGTGCCATCCCTAGCAGGCTCTAGGAAGGAAAAGTCAATAGCCACAACCTCATTTGGCCTTGAAGCTAACAGGTGCCCTAAAGGGGCCCGGGGCCTCACTTGTGGGGGTTTGGCAAGAGTACACCTCTCACATTTCTGACACCATTGTTTAATATCACTAGCCATCCCTGGCCAGTAACATCTTTCTCTTACCAATCTGGTGGTGCGTTCTACACCTTGGTGGCCAAAATTATCATGGAGTTGATGTAAAACCTCCTCCTGTAAGCTTTCAGGGAGTAACAGCTGAAAAACCTCTTCTCCCCCTTCTGGTTTGAGTATCCTACGGTGCAACAGTCCATCAACAGCAACTATTCTCTCCCACTGACACAAAAGACCTTGCGTTCGAGCAGGTAACCCTTCCCGGACTAATCGACTGGGCAACCTCTGCTCCTGCCAGAAGGGTAGAAATGCACCAATACCCAAATCAGCCTCTTGTAGTTGCTTCAACTCAGCAGGGGTACGAGAGGGAAAAGCAAAGGTTGCATACTGAGCCACTGGTTGTGCCTCAACTCTCCCCATAGCCTGCTGTTGAAGAGTGAACGGTAAGGTCAACCCTCCTGTGGCTGGTTCCAAAGGCACCGCTAAAGCCGATGAACACTGCCGGGATAATGAGTCTGCATTTTTGTTTGTTCGCCCTGGCCGATACCGAACAGTATAATGGAATGCCGACAACTGAGCCACCCACCGTTGCTCGGTGGCCCCCAACTTGGCAGTATCCAAATGGCTCAACGGATTGTTGTCTGTCCACACCACACACTGCTGGCCCCACAGGTATTCCCTAAACTTTTCAGTCATGGCCCACTTCAGACCCAGAAACTCAAGCTTCATTGAGCTATACCTTTTCTCATTGGGGTGAAGGCTACAACTAGCATAGGCAATTGGGCGGACTCTACCATCCTGCTCCTGAGACAATACTGCTCCCAACCCCTGATGACTAGCATCAACTTCCAAAATAAAAGGGAGGGAGAAGTTAGCGAAAGCCAGAATAGGAGCATTAACCAATTTAGACTTCAGCTCCTGAAAGCTAAACTCACATGCTTGGGACCAAGCATCTACTAAACATGGCCCTTGGCCCTTCTGACTCTTAGTCCCACCCACCTCGGCTACTAGATGGTGCAAGGGCCCAGCCAATCTCGAAAACCCTTGAATAAACCGCCGGTAATAACTAGTGAAGCCAAGGAAGGAACGCAACTCAGAGACCGAAGTTGGACATGGCCAATTAGCCACAGCAGATACTTTTTCTGGATCTGTAGACACACCCTGATTTGATACAAGGTGGCCCAAATACCGGACTTCTTGTTGAAAGAAACAACATTTCTCCAAATTTGCCTTCAAACCTTCTTGCTGCAATCGACTCACCACAAACTCCAGGCGTCCCACATGCTGGTCAATGTCAGAAGAAAAGACAAAAATGTCATCCAGGTACAACAACAGGGACTGACAATTCTGGTCACCAAACATTCTTTCCATAAGCCTCTGGAATGTACTTGGGGCATTACACAACCCAAACGGCATACGATTAAACTCGAACAGGCCAAAGGGGGTACAAAAGGCTGTTTTGGGATGGTCCTGTTCAGTCACAGGAATCTGATTATACCCACTGGCCAAGTCCATAGTGGTAAACCACTGAGCCCCTGACAAAGCATCCAGAGTTTCCTCAATACGAGGAAGGGGAAATGCATCCTTCCGGGTTTTATTATTAAGCTGACGGTAGTCAACACACATACGGAGGTTGCCATTTTTTTTCTTCACTAACACAATGGGTGAGGCATAGGGACTACAAATCTCTTGAATAACCTGGCTATCAAGCAACTGTCTAATGTGCTCCTTCACTGCATCATAGTCAGACGGAGGAATGCGCCGATAACGTTGCCTCACAGGTGCATCATCAAGCAAAGGGATGTCATGAGAAAGTAGCCCAGTGCAACCAAGATCCCCTTCAAATGCAGAGAATACAGAGGCATACTTCTGTAGCAGAGACTTCACCCGCATCTGCTCTTCAGAAGAAAGACTGGACAAATCTAGACCCTCAATCTGCTCTAGAATAGGGCTGACTTGGGCTACCTGGGCCTGGGCTAGAGCTACCTCAGTAGGGACTTCACTCACCACTTCAGTGACTCCAGCAGGCAAACTCACAACTTGGGCTTGGGACAGCAAGCCCAAAGGACAGCGGGGATGTAAGGCTACCCTCGCCTGCCCCACATTCACCACTGGAACATACACTGTCCCCCGAGCTACCCTAACCAAGGAGGTGGAGATCAACAGACCATCTGGTAAAGGAGAAGAATTATTAAAAGGTTCAAACAAGACACCTTCAGCGGCCTCACCTAGCTGGCTACAGCATGTAGCAGCAACCATTTTCAGAGTGCCTGCGGGAATGAATATAGGCCTGCGACCCCTCACTCTTGCTACTCTGGCTGGTATTATAACAGACCTACCAGAGGTCTGATGGCAGTATTGCAAAGCCTGTTGCCAAGGGGGTGAAGCATGTACTACTGGAGGAAGACTGAATAATGAGGAACCATGCTGGCCAAACAATTCGTGATAACACTCACGAATGACATTCATACCCAGAACCCCTGGCACTGCCACTAAACCAGCAGAACCTGGGGGATCCTTCACCACCAACCAACCACGGTCTGGAATAAGTTTGCCAAGCACCTCAACCAGTAACTCCACATAACCCACATAGGGAATCTCCAACCCGTTAGCAGCACGCAACTGTAACCACCGACAAGACCGCAGCTTACCCTGAAGATGCTGCTGAAAGAAACTTTCTGTGATGGTGGACACCATCGACCCAGTGTCTAGCAGACAATCAACTACTACACCCCCCAATCGAACTGCTACTTTTGGACACTGGCCTATTAAAGATGTTACCTGAGAATGACTCACTGAACTAGGTAGCATAGAGCCTATTTGGTCCCCTCCCAATGTGTGGCTCTGCACACTGGAGGGAGCTAGTTTTCCGCTGGCTGAGAATGAGAAGTACCACGGGGCTGATGCATTACACCACCAAGACGCCCAGAAGCTCGCTCATTATCACACTCTCGAGCATAATGCCCAGATTGCTGGCACCGCCTACAAATTACATTAGTCCGTATAGACCTAGTAGAGGAAACAAGATCTTGTAGACTAGCAATACTCTGTGTCAACTGATTTATCTGTTCTTGCTGTTTAACAAGCATCGCCTTTAATTCTTCCATTTCTGATGAGCTAGTGTTAGCTAAAGAAGGTTGAAGGCCAGGTGACTGTCTAGACAGTTGTAATGCACACATGGAAGGAACGGAGTAACTCCTACATCTACTATTATCACGCGGCCTACCCTCCTGCTCCCACCAGATAGCCTCCGTACACACCTGCAACATGGAAAGTGTTGGCGTTGACCGGACTAGCCGTTTCAGCTCCCTGCAAAGAGCAGAATCATTAACATGTTCCACAAACTGGTCACGCACCAGCACATCAGCATCGGGCACCATGTTAGGAGCACAGTTCTGAATTCTATCCATTAAAGCCAAAAGGTCATGTGAATATTCTTGCAGAGACTCTCCATCCAACTGCTTACGACTAAAGAAATTCTCCTGCAAAGCAACATATGATTTAGAACACCCATACAACTCTCTAAGGATAGATAAAATCTCCTGTGGATCTTCCCTTTCTGCTCTTGGTCTATACTTTATTTCATCTTTGGCTTCACCTTCCAAATGGTCCAACATAAAATAAGCCTGGTCAAGGGGCCCTAAATGGCGAGCACGGATGCTGGCCTGCACCTCATCAACCCACTCCTCAATACTGATACCGGACCTGCCTCTAAACACAGGACACTTCCGTTCACGAGGGATATATAGCAACCTTTCCCGAGGTGCATGAATACCTACTGGTTCTAAAGGGTCTGGCCTAGCATTACTGGGGCCTTCCGCTGACTGCACTGCAGCTTGTTCTCGTAAAAGACGTTCATTGTCTGCCTGAAGTTGGCGCACAAGATCTCTCAGCTCTTCGAGCTCACTTGCCATAATTAGAAAAAAAAAAAAAAAAATGTCCCTTCTATGCCAAGCAGCACTCCACCCCAGCAACCCAAATGCACACCAAAACCCTGATGAGCCAACTGCTGTTTTGCTTAGATTGCCAAAAAAAAAAAACTAATAAAACAAAACTGGGAAAAAAAGAATAAAATCAAACCAAAAACCTCAAAGACACATCTCTGTAATTCAATCCTGCCGACTACGCCACAAATGTGGCCCGTAGTAATATAGCAAACCTGACTACGCCACCTGGGGAATTTCACCCCAGGACATCTGTCAATCTAAGCCAATAAAGGCACCTAGACACACAGGTAAACCTGAATAAATATCCAGAGATGTGGCTTGAGGTAATCCGAAAGGTTTATTCGCAACCCACCTGTAAAATCATTCATTTATTAATATTATTTAAAAATGTAGCAAAGACAGTACAAAAAAACAAAAAATATAATAAAGAAATATAAAAGCTCCAAAGAACTGGGATACTGGCCTGGGGTGTCCAATTACAGGTGGAACAGACCTGTCTGTATTCTAAAGTCTCCAATACACACACCCGCAAGCAAAAGTGCAGTGCACGTGAACTCACACCACAGCAAGTAAGGTGCCAAACCACAAGTGAACAGACAGAAAGGGGGGCATCCAAATGTCCTATCAAAAGGAGAGACACAATTAGAATTTCACAATTGCTCCAACCACTAGACCCACAGGACACCCCACAGCCAACGATGCTTTCCCAAAAATAACAAATAATACTTTAAAAAAAGACAATCCCACACTAAACCAAAACACTGCTACCAAAGTAAATAAAACAGTAAGTCAATTAAAACAGAAAAAAAACATGACATAAGGCCATCAATGGATAACCAAAAGCAAAATATAATCACACCTAAGCCTGATTTGTCAAGTTGCTCTGAATCCAGTGGACTGGCTATGGTGGTTTGGTTAGGATCTTGTAACAAGAAAAACTTCACCTGCCGAGCTTTCTCCCATGTCCACGTCTTTCGCCTGTTGGAGTAAGAAAATAATATTGGGGAACATGACGCACATTTAACTACTGTATTAAACATGTTTGAAGCAACCACAACACAAACAAGGTAGTACAACTCTTTTATTCAGTAACACACCAAGCATTTCGCTCACTGGCTGACACAGATCACAGTTCAAGACCAAGCTGTGTGCATTTGTCTAGCTACGTACGTTAGACATGGTAGCTAATGCTCTGTATTTATGGTCTCATTCAGACCCAGCAAGTCCAGCTAATATGACCTGCAGGGCAAACATGGGAACTTTAGCTATCTAACCTAGCTAGCTAATTAGCAATCATACCTGGACTCATGGTGGCTAGCAAGCACATCTGGATTCGTCTAAACTCGCTAACATACCTGGATTCAAGTTAATTAACCAACATAACCTACCTAACCTACAGTGGTTCTAGCTAACGTTAGCTAACACACCTGGAGTCATGGACAGAATGAGCTCCATATGGACGACAACAGAGTTGACCCTGTGCTTGTGGATGGGCTGCCCGTGAAAAGTAATAATTACTTTTTTACTAGTTATAATTATATTTTCACATGTGTAAATTTTATTCTTGTTATCAAAAATTGGATTTCTACATGTAAGAATTGAATTTTTACTAGTGAAAATAGAATTTTCACATGTTCAAATTGAATTCCTGATATCAAGAATAAAAGGATTAAAAGCTAAAACGGCTTGCCATAGGAGTCGGCTGCCTGCGTGACTCTGACTCTCTGACTCGTGTACACTGCCAGTTTGGCCTGACCAAGAATAAAACCTTGAATGAACCTCTCCCTCTGGACATATTTAAAACCAAGGATAAAAGCATGAGCAGTAAAAATCACATTAAAAGAAAGAAACACCGTCTTTAAAACATCAAAAAGGGGACGCAGCCTAAAACAGTGCATAAAAGCGTGAAACACTGTTTCCCTCTCAAAACAAAAAGGGCATCCTGGAGTGACCTCTGGATTTAAAACAGAAATAAACGAGTTAACAGAAACAATTCCATGTAAAACCCTCCACTGTAGATCTGCCACTCGTTTAGTTAACGGTGGTTTATACAGTGCTCTCCACTGTGGCTTCACCTCGTCAGACCCAAGGAGACCCAGAGCATCTCGCCACAGTGCGTAAAATCCTGCATGCCACTTCTCTCCACACCAAGTCTTTAGGGCCACTAAGGAGTCTCTGAATGAACTGGAGGTGAAAGGCAGCAGTCCTGCTGGCTAAGTGAACCAGCCCTTGTCCTCCTTCTTCTTTAGGTAGATAGAGGACGGCCTGTGGTAACCAGTGCAATTGGTCCCAAAAAAAGTCCACCAGCAGTTCCTGCAGGTCAGCTAGAAGATTTGGTGGGGGATCTACACAAGCCAGTTTGTGCCATAAAAAGGAAGCAACAAGGTTATTAACAACGAGAACCCGTCCCCGATAAGACAGCTGAGGCACTAGCCAGTTCCCTCTGCTGAGTCGTCCCTTCACTTTCTCAACTGCACCCTCCCAGTTTTGCTTTACACGCTCACTGTCCCCCATATACACTCCCAGATATTTAAACCCACCCGTCATCCATGACAATCCAGGCAGTGTAGGTTCCCCACCAGTCCAATCGCCCACTAGAACAGCCTCACTTTTACTCCAGTTCACTTTAGCAGACGAGAGATTCCTAAAATCATTTAAAACATCCACTAAAATGTCTACATCCATCTGTGAGCTGGTTAAAACCACGAAATCGTCCGCATAGGCTGAAACACAGACAGGTTGGCTACAGTTTGGTGCACCAAGGCCAGAGATCTTCTCTCTCAGCTGGCACAGGAGAGGCTCGATTGATAGCGAGTACAACATGCCAGAGAGAGCACAGCCCTGTCTGATGCCTCTGCGGACTTTAAAAGGAGCACACAAACCACCGTTAACTTTGAGTACACTCTCAATGTCACTGTATAAAACCTTGATCATGGCTATAAAACCTGGGTTGAAACCAAAGTTCTCCAGAACTTTCCACAGATATCCATGCTCAACCCGGTCAAATGCCTTTTCCTGGTCTAAGGAAATAAGACCAGCCCTCAAACCCAATAGCCTGGAGACGTCCAAAACATCCCGAATTAAGTAAACATTATCAAAGATAGACCTACCAGGCACACAGTACGTCTGGTCACGATGCACCACCTGCTCCATCACCTTCCCCAGTCTGGAGGCTAACACTTTTGAGAGCAGCTTGCAGTCTGTGCACAGCAATGCCACAGGGCGCCAGTTCTTCAGCACCGTCAGATCTCCTTTTTTTGGCAGCAGGGTCAGGACAGCTCTTCTACAGCTAAGAGGAAGCTTTCCTTCCTGTACACTGACCCAGAGCACTTCAAGCACATCCTGACCCAATACAGACCAAAATGCCTTGTAAAATTCGACTGGGAGACCATCAATCCCTGGTGCCCGGCCATTTTCCATACCGTGTAGGGCCTCGTGCAGCTCTCCCAAGGAGAGCTCAGCATCAAGCAGGGTGGCAGACTGCTGTGTGATTCTGGCCTGCAGTGGGAAGAACCTCTCCTCCACATCCCGGCAACTGGCCCACTCACTCTCAAACAGCTTGGAGAAGAAGCTGACTGTCTGCTGGCGAATTTCAGAAGGCTCAGAAACGAGATCCCCTGATTCAGACCGCACAGCATGCATAAACCTTTTCTGTCCGTTTGTACGCTCCAGACCAAAGAAGAACTTTGAAGGAGCATCCAGTTCCATCACATTCCGGAAACGTGAATGGACCAGCGCCCCCTGTGCTGCAATGCCCAGTAGGTCAGCTAACGCAGCCTTTTTCCTTTTAAGAGCTGTAATATGCTCCTGATCTCCTGTGGCCTCCCCAAACACTGGAGTGTCACTATTACGATCTCCAGGGCTTTTAGAAATCTGATTATGTCCCTAGTGACATTGAAAGTGCACTGCTGGCAAAACACTTTAATTTGCACCTTTGCTACGTCCCACCACTGCTGTAATGAATTAAAAGATGTTTTCTGTGACTTAAAAACATCCCAAAAAAAAGTAAAGGACTCTTTAAAATTAACGTCATCTAAAAGTGCAGTATTAAAATGCCTGTATGCACTCTGAGGCTTAACGTTTCGTTGTTTAACAGTACACAGAACCAGACAATGATCGGAAAAACCAACAGGAGAAATAAAACACTGCGTAAAAACAGACAAGTGACGTCTAAAACTGTAAAACCGATCGAGTCTGGCCAACGACAGGGCATTATGCCTAGTGTGCCCATGTGTACTGTCTTTTGTTACCATGTAAAGTCCTCCATATGTCACACAGGTCATGAGCCTCTAAGAGTTCACACAGGCGTCTGCGGGAAGCAGTGTGTGGTTCTGGGTGGTTCCTATCCAAGACGTCTGCTGTGCAGTTAAAATCCCCACCCAGGACTAAAAAGTCAGTAAAATCACAGTTGGAGATTAAAACACTAAGCCTGTCCAAGAAAACCATCCTCTCCACGCCCACAGTGGGAGCAGAAACACAAATAAAAACAAAGGTTTCATTCTCATAACAGGCTTGTACTTTCATCAGCCTCCCAGGTAAATTCTCATCTACTGTGTACGAGTGAGGAATAAAATTACTCGAAAATAAAACACCAACTCCACCACTTACAGTGGAGTTATGGCTTAAGATGACCAGCCCATCCCACTCTTTAGCCCAATCTACTGCATTATCACCATCACTGTGTGTTTCCTGAAGAAAGAAAACATCAGCACGCCAGCTCATAAAACAGCGCCCTCTTCCCCCGGTCTCTCGCCCCATTTATATTCAGAGTAGCAATCTTAATGTCACTCATCAAGATCATAAAAGGGCATAAAACTGATGGCGAAGGCCAGTCCGAAACAGGGACTAAACACATCAGGACCCTCCTCATCAGGACCCGCTTTGTGTAGCTTAGTCAGCATCTTTTTCAACCTAAAAGTTTCCAGTGCATTAAAAGACCCCTCCCTCCTGAAGTGTTTGACATCATGTACAAACTGCTGAGGGTCCGTAAAGTGCTTCTCTACCTGTACACCTCTATAACCTTTAGTCACACTCAGGAACTTCTTTATCTCCTCAGCAGTGTAGCGCACAGGTAGCCTCTCCTCCTGAGAGCAGACTGACCAGCCAGAGTCGGACAGAGAACCCTCACTGTCAGTGTCGGCATCAGCACCACTAAGCTCTTTCTTCGGCTGTTTATTCCCCTTCCCCTTCCCTTGCTTCTTCCGTTTAGCAGGAACTTTATAAACAGGCTCATCCACCATGTCCACCTCAGCTTCCAGCATCACCACTTCAGCAGAGACAGGTTAACTACAGCCACTCACCTCAGCGGCCTGCCCCTCAGAGATAGCAGTGCCCCCCTCCGTACTGCCCGGTTCCACCACAGCTGGCTCTGGCACAGTAGGAGCAGACGAGGAAGACCCCTCCATGGCCCGTTCAGCCCCTGCAGTTTCCTCAGCAGCAGACTCCACCACACTCGGCTCACCCGCCTCAGGCTCCGGGTTAGCCGCTGGGTCCGCCGCAGCTGGGTGCACAGCAGCCGCAGGGGGAACGACTACCACAGGCCCAGCAGCAACAGGCCCTGGCTGCTCCGGCTCAGCCCTCAGCGGAGCATCAACATTCCCATCTGCCTTTACAGGGCAAGCGCGAACAAGATGTCCCGCCTGCCCGCACCAGAAACACTTCATTGGGGTTTTCAGAAGAAACATAAACAGGGTATTCAAACCCATCAACACTGAACTTCAGAACCAAGTCCAGATCCTCCCCATCCTTCAGAACCATGAACACAAGCCGCCTGAAGGACACCAGGTGTCTAATCAGAGGGTTCTTACAGCCCAGGGGATCTTCCGAATAAGAGAAACAACTTTTCCATATCGGGACAGTTCACGAGCAATAAGCTCGTCCTTAATGAAGGGGGGCACATTAGACAGAATGACCTTTTCGAGGGGGTACTAAGGGGCAAGACCGGAGTCAGCTGACCATTAATAACGACCCCCACTCTGAACCAGGTCATTAGCCAGGTCCACCGATTTCAGACACAGCACAACAGCGCTGTTCATACGGGAGGCAGATACGATGTTGGAGTGGCCCACTGCGGTCCCTGCAGCCAGGCAGCACTCCTCTACACTCGCCCTGCACACCACCTTCACGCCGTCCCTGCAGCCAGGCAGCACTCCTCTACACTCGCCCCGCACACCACCTTCACCCCGTCCCTGCAGCCAGGCAGCACTCCTCTACACTCGCCCTGCACACCACCTTCACGCTGTCCCTGCAGCCAGGCAGCACTCCTCTACACTCGCCCTGCACACCACCTTTACCCCGTACCTGCAGCCAGGCAGCACTCCTCTACACTCGCCCTGCACACCACCTTCACCCCGTCCCTGCAGCCAGGCAGCACTCCTCTACACTCGCCCTGCACACCACCTTCACGCCGTCCCTGCAGCCAGGCAGCACTCCTCTACACTTGCCCTGCACACCACCTTCACCCCGTCCCTGCAGCCAGGCAGCACTCCTCTACACTCGCCCTGCACACCACCTTCACCCCGCGCCTGCAGCCAGGCAGCACTCCTCTACACTCGCCCTGCACACCACCTTCACCCCGTCCCTGCAGCCAGGCAGCACTCCTCTAGACTCGCCCTGCACACCACCTTCACGCCGTCCCTGCAGCCAGGCAGCACTCCTCTACACTTGCCCTGCACACCACCTTCACCCCGTCCCTGCAGCCAGGCAGCACTCCTCTACACTCGCCCTGCACACCACCTTCACCCTGCACCTGCAGCCAGGCAGCACTCCTCTACACTCGCCCTGCACACCACCTTCACCCCGTCCCTGCAGCCAGGCAGCACTCCTCTACACTCGCCCTGCACACCACCTTCACCCCGTCCCTGCAGCCAGGCAGCACTCCTCTACACTCGCCCTGCACACCACCTTCACCCCGCGCCTGCAGCCAGGCAGCACTCCTCTACACTCGCCCTGCACACCACCTTCACCCCGTCCCTGCAGCCAGGCAGCACTCCTCTACACTCGCCCTGCACACCACCTTCACCCTGCGCCTGCAGCCAGGCAGCACTCCTCTACACTTGCCCTGCACACCACCTTCACCCCGTCCCTGCAGCCAGGCAGCACTCCTCTACACTCGCCCTGCACACCACCTTCACCCCGCGCCTGCAGCCAGGCAGCACTCCTCTACACTCGCCCTGCACACCACCTTTACCCCGTACCTGCAGCCAGGCAGCACTCCCCTACACTCGCCCTGCACACCACCTTTACCCCGTACCTGCAGCCAGGCAGCACTCCTCTACACTCACCCTGCACACCACCTTCACCCCGCGCCTGCAGCCAGGCAGCACTCCTCTACACTCGCCCTGCACACCACCTTTACCCCATACCTGCAGCCAGGCAGCACTCCCCTACACTCGCCCTGCACACCACCTT
>NC_051216.1:1036403-1048903 GCF_015220715.1 Pygocentrus nattereri | reverse complement strand
AAAATACTAAAGTACAGAAACTAATTACATTTACTCAGTTACTCAGTTATTTAGTTACTCAGTTACTGTCCACCGCTGTCTTTAATACAGATTTTTCTTCCTCCCCCACTGCTTAGTGTTTTTTTTTTTTAATTTTCCCACATGCTTGGGTTTGTGAAAGGCGCTACATGAATGTAACTTTATTATTATTATTATTGTTATTATTATTACTAAACCAGCCATTAGGGGTGTACTTTGTGTACTTCTGGTGCCGGTCCCAAGCCCGGATAAATGGTGAGGGTTGCGTCAGGGGAACAGATGGACTGAAGGCTGTAACTGTAGAACTACAAAGGATTCTTTTAAATTAAGTAAGTGGTGAAAGGAGTATGATTATTTTAATTTTACTATTATATGCCTGCTAGAATCAGGAGGAGGAGAGCAGAATAATTCTTTATAGTCTTGTTTCATTTTTAACTCATCTTTCTTATCAGTGTCTCCAACAGTCATGCAAAGCTTCACCTCAGCTGTAGTTGGAGCTTCTTCACCACTGCACCTGATAAAGTCCACGAGAAATACAGCTGAAGTGTGTACTCACTGCTTATCAACCAACCACACACTTTAAATACCACTTACACAAATGTCTCTAAGAAATATGTTTTAACACTTATATTTAAAGCATTCATCTACTGATCCATTCATTCATCCATTCATTTATTTATGTATATGTACAGGGAAACACAATGTGATTTTCATAATTGACGCTTCATCCTGGATAATCATTACTTTTCTTTTCCTGGATAAACACTGCTATTGTCCATTCACCCATTTGTGACAGCATAAACATTTTTCAGATTCCTACTAGTGCCAGAACAGGTAACTGCACAAATATATTGTTTATGAGCTACTTCCATGCTGAAATGGGACACTGAAATTAGGACAAAACAAATGAGTACAAAATTTTACTAAAGTCATTTCATCCATTGGCAGATAGTGTGGATCAATAATGTTGAGTCTCTCATACACACTAGTCAGTTATTTAATCAAGTAGCATTGCTAACTGGCTATCTGGCTAGTTAGGTTATGTTTATCAAACAGTAAAACTAAGAAAAAGTGTGACTTTTTAAGGATATGTTTGACAACAATAATGAATAACTAATACAAGGCAGGAGTGTGGAGGTTAGAGTAGGGACTCTGAACATAGGGACAATGACTGGTAAAGGCAGAGAGCTTGCAGACATGATGGAGAGAAGGAAGGTAGATATTCTGTGTGTCCAGGAGACCAGATGGAAAGGAGGCAAGGCCAGGAACATTGGAGGTGGATTCAAACTGTTCTATCATGGTGTAGAGAGGAAGAGAAATGGAGTAGGGATAATCCTAAAGGAGCAGCTTGGGAAAAGTGTTCTGGATGTAAAGAGAGTGTCAGACAGGATCATGAGCCTGAAGTTGGAGGTTGATGGTGTAATTTTGAATGTGGTCAGTTCATATGCACCACAGGTTGGTTGTCAGTAAAAGAGGAGAAAGAGGAATTCTGGAGTAAGATGGATGAAGTGGTAGATGGTGTCCCTAGAGAGGAGAGACTGGTGATTGGTGCAGACTTCAGTGGACATGTTGGTGAAGGGAACAGAGGGGATGAAGAGGTGCTGGGTATGTATGGTGTGAAAGACAGAAATGCGGAAGGTCAGATGGTTGTAGATTTTGCAAAGAGAATGGAAATGGCTGTGGTGAACACGTATTTTCAGAAGAGGGAAGAACACAGGGTGACATACAAGAGTGGAGGGAGGTGCACACAGGTGGATTATATCCTTAGCAGGAGATGCCACCTAAAGGAGATTGGAGATTGTAAAGTGGTGCCAGGGGAAAGTGTAGCAAGGCAGCATAGGGTGGTTGTCTGTAGAATGAGGTTAGAAACAAAGAAGAGGAAGAGAGTGAAGACAGAGCCAAAGATTAGATGGTGGAAGCTGAAGGAGGAGGATGGTTGCAGGCAGTTCAGGGAAAAATTGCAACAGGCCCTTGGGGGCAGTGAGGAGCTACCTGAGGACTGGGAAACTACAGCTAATGTGGTGAAAGAAACTGGCAAGAATGTGTTGGGTGTGTCGTCTGGTCAGAGGAAAGAAGACAAGGAAAGTTGGTGGTGGAATGAGGAAGTCCAGGAGAGTATTCAGAAGAAGAAGGCAGCTAAGAACAAGTGGGATAACCAGAGAGATGAAGGAAGTAGGCAGGAGTTCTGTGAGGCTAGTCGCATAGCGAAAAGAATGGTGGCAAAGGCAAAGGCTCAGGCCTATGATGAGCTGTATGAGAGGCTGGACAGTAAAGAAGGAGTAAAGGACTTGTATCGCTTGGCTAAACAGAGAGATAGAGCTGGAAAGGATGTACAGCAGGTTAGGCTGATAAAGGATAGAGAGGGAAATGTACTAGTGAGTGAACAGAGAGTGTTGGGTAGATGGAAGGAGTACTTTGAAGAACTAATGAATGAGGAAAACGAGAGAGAGAGAGAGGAGGACAACGGGGGGAGAGATGGTGGATCAGGAAGTGCAGAGAATTAGTAAGGTGGAAGTGAGGGCAGCATTAAAAAGGATGAAGAATGGAAAGGCAGTTGGTCCAGATGACAGACCTGTGGAGGTATGGAGATGTTTAGGAGAGAAGGCAGTGGACGTTTTAACCAGGTTGTTTAACAAACTCCTGGAGAGTGAGAGGATGCCTGATGAGTGGAGAAGCAGTGCACTGGTCCCCATTTTTAAGAACAAGGTTGATGTGCAGAGCTGCAGTAACTACAGAGGTATAAAGTTGATGAGCCACACCATGAAGGTATGGGAAAGAGTTTGTTGAAGCAAGGCTAAGGCGAGATGTTCAGATCAGTGAGCAGCAGTTTGGTTTCATGCCCAGAAAGAGCACCACAGATGCAGTTTTTGCGTTGAGAGTGTTGGTAGAGAAGTACAGAGAAGGTCAGAAGGAGCTGCAGTGTGTCTTTGTGGATCTAGAGAAGGCAGATGATAGGGTGCCAAGACAGGAACTGTGGTACTGTATGAGGAAGTCAGGTGTAACTGAAAAGTATGTCAGGGTGGTGTAGGACATGTATGAGGATAGTGAGACAGTGGTGAGGTGTGCAGTTGGAGTGACAAATGGTTTCAAGGTGAAGGTGGGGTTACATCAGGGATCAGCTTTGAGCCCCTTCTTGCAGATGATCCGCTGTGGCGACCTCTAAAGGGAGCAGCCGAAAGAAGAAGAAGAAGATTATTATTATTATTATGAATTGCATGGCAAAGTAAGACAAAATCCGCTGTCACCCATGTTTGGTCGTTTGTGGTAATGAACCCATTCACAAATGTGATACATCTTTTCTCTTCAAAGTGTTTTTATTGAACATCTTAAGCATTAATACACTATATAATACATGTTTTATTTTTTGTCATTATTTCAACCCCCCACCCGAAACAACCCCCAACTGTTGCACAAATGCAAATATAGATTTGAAAAGATTCATAAAGTATTAGTATTTAAAAAGGAGAGAAGAAAAAAAAAGAAATTACAAAATATGTACATTACTCCTGTGAGAATGAGATTAGCGAGGGATCCATCTCCCTAATTTGATCCAAAACCGGTTGCCAGATATCAAAAAATTTGTAGGCACAATGTAAGAGGGAGCGAGGAGGCGGACGCACACGCTGAGATAAGCGAGATTTATTACGGGCAAATCCAGGGTCGTGGTCAAAACAGTCCAGGGTCAATGAGCCGACACGTACAGAGTTAGGGTATGACATAACGGAGACCAGAACCAACACAAACAAAGACCTAATAAAATGATACAAAGACTGGCAAACGCAAGGGGCAAACACAGGGCTTAAATACACGGAACAATGAGGGACAGGTGAAAACAATCAGGGGCGGAGTTACAAACCAAAACAAGAACACATGGACAGGACTGGTAGGGGCCAACCGTGACACACAACCTCTTATAGAATACCTTATTTTTTCCATAGTCAAATTGTATAAAAGTTCAATAAACCACATTTTAAAAGTTGGAGGGGACTTATCTTTCCATTTAAGTAGTATTTGCTTTCGAGCTAAAAGAGTAGTAAAGGCTATATGGATTTTATTATTTTGATTTAAATGAGAATACTGTGGTGCAATTCCAAATATAGAGATTATGGCATCAGGCTCTATTATTGTCCCCAATATATCAGAGATAAACCTAAATATAGACTTCCAAAAATCTTCAAGTTTTGGACAAAGCCAAAACATGTGGTACAGAGTTCCAGGCTCAACTTCACATCTATCACAGTGAGGATCTATCTCACGTTTAAATTTCGCCAGTTTTACTTTGGACCAATGCAATCTATGGACCACTTTAAATTGGATCACTCGATGTCTTTGACATATCGAAGATAGATGAATATTTTTCAATATAGATTGCCAGACATCCTCAGTTATTCCTGTAGCCAGGTCCTCTTCCCACAGCCTCTTCACATGAGCCAGTGGTCCCATATTATGAGTATTCATTATACTATAAATTTTACCAATGGCTCCTTTAGAATACGGATTCACTTCTAGAAGAGTTTCTAGAAGCGACTCAGGTGGTAGTGAAGGGAAATTACAAACAGATGATGATATAAAACCGCGAAGTTGAAGATATTTGAAGAAGTGAGCATTAGGAATTTGGAATTTGGTTTTCTCTTGCTGAAAAGTTGCAAAACTGCCTTCAACATACATATCTTTTAATACCCTGAGACCTTTTAAAGACCAAGCATTAAAAGAGTCATCTATAATAGAAGGAGTAAACATGTGATTTTTTGCTATGGGAGCATGGACGGAAATATCATTAAGTGAGAAATGTCTTCTAAACTGTCCCCATATTTTGAGAGAATGTTTAACCACTGGATTTAGAGAGTATTTGCATACTGGATGAGGTGATGGGAACGTTGAGCAGAGCAATGCATGTAATGAGGCAGGTTGACATGACAAATTCTCAAGAGACAGCCACTCAGGACCATCAATATATGATTTAAACCAATATAACAGAGCGGGCATTGGCTGCCCAATAATAATACTGAAAATTGGGTAACGATAGTCCACCATGTTCTTGATGTCGCTGCAGGATACTTTTGCGGATGCGTGCATTTTTCCCATTCCATATAAATGCTGATATTAGCTGGTCTATGAGTAAGAAAAAAGATTTAGTTAAAAATATTGGAATGCACTGGAACAGATATAAAAATCTTGGCAAGATATTCATCTTAACAGTGTTTATCCTGCCTCCTAATGAAATCGGTAATGTACGCCAGCGTTTTTAAATCTTGTTTTCTAGAGTCCATCAGTGGAATAAAATTTGCTTTGTAGAGATGCTTGTAGTTATTAGTAACCCAAATACCTAAGTACTTAAATTTATCTTTACTCAGTTTAAATGGTAAGGAGTCAAATGTGATTAGTCTGGCTGCTGTATTGATCGGCAAAAGTTCACTCTTTTGCAAATTTATTTTATAGCCTGATATTTCTCCGAAACTACCAAGTAATGACAATATTTGAGGCAAGGTCTTAAGTGGCTCAGACACATACAAGAGGGTATCGTCCGCATAGAGTGACACTATGTTCAGATTCACCCCTCCGTATGCCCTTAATAGTACTATCAGACCGTATTGCAACTGCTAAAGGCTCAATCATCAGTGCAAATAACGAGGGCGATAGGGGGCAGCCTTGCCTAGTCTCGCGAACTAATGGAAAGAAAGATGATATATTATTATTTGTCCGAATTGCTGCCAAAGGGGAGGAATATAAAACCTGAATCCATGATATAAACTTTGGACCAAAACCAAATTTTCTCAATGTATAGAAGAGGTAGTCCCACTCCACCCGATCAAATGCCTTTTCAGCATCTAAGGACAAAAGCACCTCAGGTATATCGAGTGGAGTGGGATGATGGAGGATGTTCAAAAGTCTACGTATATTGTAAAATGAATACCGATATGATATGATACACGGTCTGATCATCAGACACTACTGAAGGTATAACAATTTCCAATTGAAGTGCTAAAAGTTTGGCAAATATTTTACTATCAACATTTAACAATGAAATAGGCCGATATGAGCTACAATCCAATTTACTCTTACCCTTTTTATGAATTTATGAAATAACAGCTTGCCTCATGGTTTCTGGCAATGATCCAGAGATGGAGGATTCATCATAGACAGCAAGCAGTATAGGGGAAAGTTGTGAGGAGAACTTCTTAAAAAATTCGCTTGGAAAGCCGTCTGGCCCTGGCGACTTCCCACTTTGCATGGAGGCAATAGCTTTCAATATTTCGGCCTTTGAAAATGGCCTCTCCAAATCTAAGGCAAATTGTTCATCTATAGTGGGTAACGTAACTATGCTAAAAAATGAGTCAAACAGTAACTCATTCTTACTACATTCAGATGTATATAATAGTGAGTAATACTCCATGAACCTATTATTAATCTCTGAAGGATCAGTTAATATTTTGTCAAGTTCATCAGTAATTTCAAGAATTGACTGATCAACACTCTGTTGCCATAATTGATGGGCTAAGATTTTTCCAATTTTTTTGCCATGTTCATATGACTTGTGTCTAGATTTGTTTAACAGATTCTCAGTAAGTTTTGTAGATAGCAAATTAAATTCTGTCTGAAGAGCTAATCGTTCCTTAAATAAATTAGTGGATGGATAAAGTGAGAGAACCCCATCCAACTGCAGAATATCGCTTTCGATCTTTTTAAGCCGCTCCTGTTTTTTTTTCTTTACACAGGCACTGTATAAAATGATTTGGCCTCTGAGATAGGCTTTTAACGTCTCCCAAATTAGACAATAGGACATTCCTGGGGTCTGATTACATTCTGAAAAGTCATCTATTTCTCTAGAAATGAATTTAACAAACTCAGTATCAGAGAGATGTAGTGTATTAAATCGCCACAGCCGATATCCACTGCTGCAAGTAGGCAAGTTTAATGTCATTAACAATGGTGCATGGTCTGATATTACTATTGCCTGATATTCACATTCCGTGACTAATGGCAGTAAACTACTATCAACAAAAAAATAATCAATGCGAGAATATGTTTTGTGAACGGGTGAATAGAAGGAGTAGCATCTGCGCCCAGGATTCTGAAAGCGCCATACATCAGCCATTCCATAGGTTTTTAGAAGCTGATTAAGCAAAGTTGTTGAATGGGTTGGTTGCGTGGTCTTGGGTGAACTACGATCCAATGAGGGTGACAGGGCACAATTAATGTCTCCTCCTAATATGAGATGATGTGTGTCTATATTGGGTATAAGGGAAGAGAGGCTGGTAAAAAATGCACTGTCATCCCAATTAGGTGCATATATGTTTACTAAAACTACTGGAGTATTGTTCAGTCTGCCCACAACTATTATATAACAACCAGCTGAGTCAGCATCAACTTTTAACATTACAAATGGGATGGTCTTTTTAATTAAAATAGCTGTTCCCCTAGATTTAGAATGAAAATTAGAATGGAAAAGTTGTCCAACCCATCCCCCTCTAAGTCTAAAATGGTCAAACGTGTTCAAATGGGTTTCTTGCAGGAAGGCAATGTCTGCATTTAGTTGTTTAAGGTGTGAAAGTACTTGTCGGCGTTTCACTGGGTGATTTAAGGATTTAACGTTCCAACTTACAAAGTTTATCTGGCAAGTTTTTGATTTATCAGTGTGAGCAACCATTTATATTAGTCTTATGTATTTATGAGTTGTAGTAATATGGATGTACCATGGGTAATTTTTGTGTAATGCAGACAGAATTGGATCCCTCCACTAACCTGAAAGATAGCACAACAAAAAATAGGAGCAATACATTTAGTGCAACAGTAACCCTTCCCCAGTCACCAACAAGAACATGGTGAGAAACTAACCCCTCGCAAAAAGAAAATCCACACATAAAGTGCTTTTAAGAGGACTCCAGCTCTGACAGTATAAAAACAACGCTACCTTACAGAATATTGTCCTTAACATAAGCCATGGCCTCTATTGCATCTTGAAACTGCTTATCATTCCCTTTGTATGTGATCCGGAGTCGGGCTGGGTACAAGCACACAATCTTGATAGTAATGCAATTTTGCTACGATCGCTCTCGGTTTACCGTCTGCCCGTTTCACCTGCAGGGTGCGGTGAGATCCATCAATCAGCACGTTTTTATCCAGTTTGAGGACTTCTTTAATCAGCTTTGATACAGAGGCAGGGGTACTGGAACCATTCAGCTACATTCAATATACGGATGTTTGACCTCCGCATCCGCCCTTCCATGTCCAGACATTTCTCCTGTAGACTTTGAACATTTTCCTCCAGTTTACGCACAGTATTTTGAAACTCTGTGATATCATCCGAACATCCTGAGAGTCCTCTTTCCACGTCTGACACCGTTGTCCTGATGAGATCCAAGTCTGACCGAAGTGCGGATGTGTTGCTAGCGATCTCCTGTCTGACTGCTTGTATCTCCGACTTCACTCCACTAAACTCTTCATCCATGATAGACTTAAACTCAGTTTGGAAAAGCTTGGTCATCTCCGCTTTAATAGACAACAACAGCTCTGTCTTTATGTCCATCATACCAGTTTGTTGTTTAACTTGTTCATCCATCTCGGACGGCGGGCTAGTTTTGTTGCTAGGTGTGTCGCCACTCGTCTTGCTAGTAGCGGGCTTGTCCGTATATTTGTATTTGCGCAGGTTGTTCGCCATTTACATTTGTCAGGAAATATATCGTCTAAAAAAAAAAAAAAAATGTAACGCAGTCTTGGGTAGTCTTTCAATATTATACAGTCGACCAAAGCGCCATTTAAAAAGGAAAATTATAACTTTTGTGCAGAGCTCACTAAAGTTGCAACCTACTCCATTGCTTGCTCGCTAGCGCCCCTTAAATGTGATACATCTTTTAAGGTTTTTGTATGTCCACTTCATCATTTTCAGGAACGTCATTTTAATTTGGACAGCCAACCCAACCATTTCACTAAAACCAGTGTTTATAAAAATAAATCAGGGTCATAAATCATACACTGATCAACACTGTAGGATACATATTACTAAGGTGTTAAAAAATTAACTCATTTAGTCAAATATGTAGGGAAATATTTCTGGAACTTATCACAAATAGGTCTTAAAATGCCATTAAATATATTGCACTGTTTGTAAAATTCTAACATTTTATTTAAAAAGTATTTTTATTCTTTGTATTGATTTGGGATGGATGGATGGATGGAATATATTCATTGAATGCAAGTTACAATACTGTGTTTTGCACAAGTCAGTATTTACCTTGACTTAAATTCATTACATGAAGTAAGTTCAACTCACTTTTTTTCTTTGAGTTGGCCTGACATAATAGGTTAAGTTGAATGAACCTCATACAGTCAAGCTGGTGAAACTGTGGTGTATAGGAGCGAGCACTCTGTGCTCGATTATGTGAGCCTGTCATTATCACCATGTTGGGTGATTGATTGCTACTCAGTGCGTGTATGAGTGTAGTTGATTCCCCAAGTAAAAGAAGTTGTACTGCATCCTTGCTTCCGTAAATCATTGTTAGAAGCAACCCACAGTATTGATATTATAAAGTTAGCACAAGACTACAACATGGTGTCAGAAGATGGAGTTACAGAGTAATACGAGGACAGTACAGTGAAAACAATTTTCGAAGCTTATCCACAGCAAATACAGTGTGCGCGGCAATTCAACGGTGCGAAATGGAGCAATTCAAGCCACCGTTGCCGCTGATACTCACAGGTAGCTTAGCTGAAAACTGGCGTAGATGAGAACAGCGGTTAAAAGGAGGAGGAGAAGGTTAAAAGAGCCATTCTACTTCACACTGTCGGCGAAGAAGCGTTAGAGGTGTATAACATGCTCACCATTACCCCAACCGGAGAAAATAGCACAGTACTGATGGAGGACATTATGAAGGCATTCAGGGACTACTTCAGTCCACAAAAGAACGTTGTCCTCGAAAGATATCAGTTCTGGTTGCACACGATGTCAGTGGACAGATTTATCACAGAACTACGCCAGAAAATTAAAAACTGTGAGTTTTCAGGAAAAGAAGATGATATGATTAGAGATAAGCTAGTATTCAGCATAAATGATACTTGGTTGAAAGAGAGGCTGCTAAGAGACACTGATTTAACGCTACGCAAAGACATAGAGATATGTAGATCTTCAGAGCTTGCAAAAACACAGCTTAAAACAATGTTATCAACACCTGTCATTCATGATACATCTGTGGATACGTTGAAAAAAGCAACTGTACAAAAACGGACAGGATGGAACAAAAGCAAAATGAACAGCAAAAAGCAAGTGACAAATGAATGCCATAAGTGTGGAAACAAACATGAGCCCAGACGATGCCCAGGTTATGGTGTAACGCACAAATGTGGAAAGAACAACCACTTCGCAACGGTATGTAGAGCAGACACTGAGAAAGGCAGTTACAGAAAAGCAAAAGCTGTGAATAACATACAGCTTGAAGTTGAGTCTTTGTACATTGACATGGTACAATGTGAAGGGAAGAAAATGTCAAGACGGATGAAAGACACTGTATGACACAAAACAGCCACAATCAGAGGCTGGAGAACAGGACCAACACGCCGTGGCGAGATGCTCTGGGTCTCGCTGACGAGGTGAAGCCACAGTGGAGAGCACTGTATAAACCACCGTTAACTAAACGAGTGGCAGATCTACAGTGGAGGGTTTTACATGGAATTGTTTCTGTTAACTCGTTTATTTCTGTTTTAAATCCAGAGGTCACTCCAGGATGCCCTTTTTGTTTTGAGAGGGAAACAGTGTTTCACGCTTTTATGCACTGTTTTAGGCTGCGTCCCCTTTTTGATGTTTTAAAGACAGTGTTTCTTTCCTTTTCCTTCGGTGCATTGTGGATCGGGCAGTGTCCGAAGGCGTGGGCCTTGGCGTTCTGATCCTCGGTTGATGAAACTGGCTTTTGGAACTTGGAACGTTACCTCACTGGCGGGGAAGGAGCCTGAGTTGGTGCGCGAGGTTGAGAGATACCGGCTAGATATAGTCGGGCTCACCTCAACACACAGCTTGGGCTCTGGGTCCAATCTCCTTGAGAGGGGCTGGACTTTATTCTTTTCTGGAGTTGCCCATGGTGAGAGGCGGCGGGCAGGTGTGGGCTTTCTCATAGCCCCTCGACTCGGTGCCTGTATGTTGGGGTTTTCTCCGGTGGACGAGAGGGTAGCTTCCCTACGCCTTCGGGTTGGGGAACGGGTCCTGACTGTTGTCTGTGCTTATGCACCGAACAGCAGTTCAGAGTACCCAGCCTTCTTAGAGTCCTTGGGAAGGGTGCTTGAAAGTGCTCCTCCTGGAGACTCTATTGTCCTACTGGGGGACTTCAACGCTCATGTGGGCAATGACAGTGAGACCTGGAGGGGTGTGATTGGGAGGAATGGCCTCTCTGATCTGAACCCGAGTGGTGTTCAGTTTTTGGACTTCTGCGCAAACCACAGTTTGTCCATCATGAACACCATGTTTGAACACAAGGATGTCCATAAGTGCACATGGCACCAGGACACCCTAGGCCGCAGTTCAATGATTGACGTTGTAGTCGTGTCATCGGACTTGCGGCCATGTGTTTTGGACACTCGGGTAAAGAGAGGAGCTGAGCTGTCAACTGATCACCACCTGGTGGTGAGTTGGATCAGGTGGTGGGGGAAGATGCCAGTCAGACCAGGCAAGCCCAAACGTATAGTGAGGATTTCCTGGGAACGTCTGGCAGAAGAACCTGTCAGATTGATCTTCACCTCACACCTCCATCAGAACTTTGACCAGATATCAGGGGAGGTGGGGGACATTGACTCAGAATGGGCCATGTTCCGTTCCTCCATTGCTGAAGCGGCTGACTGTAGGGTGTCCGGTTTGGTGACCTCAGGGTCACATCACTGCTGTTTGCAGATGATGTGGTCCTATTGGGGACATCAGGCCATGAACTTCAGCTTTCGCTGGATCGGTTTGCAGCCGAGTGTGAAGCGGCTGGGATGAGAATCAGTACCTCTAAATCCGAGACCATGGTTCTCAGGCGGAAAAGGGTGGAGAGCCCTCTCTGGGTCGGGGATAGGCTCTTGCCTCAAGTGGAGGAGTTCAAGTATCTCAGGGTCTTGTTCACGAGTGATGGTACAAGGGAGCGGGAGATTGACAGGCGGATTGGTGCTGGGTCAGCAGTGATGCGGGCTCTTTACCGGTCTGTTGTGGTAAAGAAAGAGCTGAGCCATAAGGCAAGGCTCTCGATTTACCGGTCGATCTACGTTCCCACCCTCACCTATGGTCATGAGCTTTGGGTAATGACCGAAAGAATAAGATCACGAATACAAGCGGCCGAAATGAGTTTCCTCCGCAGGGTGTCTGGACTCTCCCTTAGAGATAGGGTGAGAAGTTCAGTCATCCGGGAGGGACTCGGAGTAGAGCCGCTGCTTCTTCACGTCGAGAAGAGCCAGCTGAGGTGGTTCGGGCATCTGGTTAGGATGCCTCCTGGACGCCTCCCTCGGGAGGTGTCACAGGCGAGTCC
>NC_051216.1:1008903-1031403 GCF_015220715.1 Pygocentrus nattereri | reverse complement strand
AGAACTGAGAATACGGACCGGGTGGCCTGTAAATTGTGATTAATAGAAATGAATGTTTATTTGTTCCTTGCTCAAGTATATTAAGTACAAGAACTTCAAAAGAAGAAAATGTAGGTCCTGCTTTCTGGTTCACGCCTAAAGCTTTAGTATGGATGGTTGCTATACCTCCACCCCGACCGCTTAAACGAGGGCTGTGTGCATAGCTGTAGCCTGCGGGAGTGGCTTCATTTAGACTAAGGTACTCATCGGGTCTAATCCACGTTTCTGTCAGGCACAGAGCATCAAAATCATGATCTGTAATAATTTCATTTACAATAATGGCTTTAGATGCCAGGGATCTAATATTAAGCAGGCCTAGTTTTAGACCAAAGGTGCAGTCGTTGTAAACTGGTGTAACTGGTCTGATATGAATGAGGTTACTAAGGCAAACGCTTCGAGGCTTTTTGATGTGTTGTTTTATTCGGGGAACAGACACAGTCTCAATTGTATTTACACAATAAGCATTTGTAGAAGTGCTAGCAATCGGCTTATTTCTAGCAGTAACACTAGCATGATGAGCTGTAACGTTTCTATGTTTGCCGCTACTTACGTGGCCGCTTTGAAGTCAGCGGATGGCCCTCTCGATGTTCCGTGAGAGGACGACGGACCCCAGAGGACTAGGGTGAAGCCCATCCCTCCAGTAGAGCACTGGCTGCTCCCAAAACGAGGACCAGTTGTCCACGTAGCCCAAACCGTTGCAGGCGCACCAGCCGCACCAGCCACGGAGCCAGGACTGCAGTGCGAAGAGCCTGCTGAACCGCTCGGATCCCCGCCGGTAGGTGGGAAGAGGGCCAGAGATGACTATCCTGGCGTCCGTCTTCTTCCTGGCGGTGTCCAGCAGCGTCTGGTAGTGCTCCTTCAGGACCTCGCTGCGCCGGTCAGAGATAGTCATCAGGCGGGAATGACAGATAGAGCTGTGTGTCGTCAGCATAGCAATGGTACGAGAAACCATGTGAGCGGATAACCCGGCCTAGAGAGGTGGTGTAAATAGAAAAGAGAAGGGGTCCCAGTACCGATCCCTGGGGAACCCCAGTGGATAGCGAGTGGGCTGAGGAGAGCTCTCCATGCCACGATACCTTGAATGAGCGCCCAGTGAGGTACGATCTGAACCATAGTAGCGCATTGTCTGAGATACCCATGTTTGATAGAGTAGACAGGAGAAATTCATGATTGACTGTGTTAAAAGCGGCTGAGAGGTCCAGCAGAATGAGTACTGAGGACTGTCCTGCAGCTCTGGCAGTTTTTAGTGCCTCAATCACAGATAAAAGAGCCATTTCAGTGGAGTGCCCTTTTTTAAAACCTGATTGATTTGGGTCCAGGAGGTCATTCTGGGAGAGGAAACCAGAGACCTGACTGTAGATTAGGTGCTCTTTCTATAGTTTTGGAAAGAAAGGGTAGTAGTGAGACTGGCCTGTAGTTATCAACCTGGGCAGGGTTGCAGGAAGGCTTTTTAAGCAATGGTGTGACTTGGGCTTGTTTAAAGATAGTTGGAAACACACCAGTAGTTATGGAGGCATTGATGGTATGTGTGATAGCTGGGATGATAGCAGATGCAATGGTTTGTAGTAGGTTGGTAGGAATCGGATCAAGTGGACATGTAGTAGGACGGCTACATGTTACAAGAGTCAGTGCCTCGCTCTCAGTGAGAGGAGTAAACGAGGAGAAGATGGCACCTTTGGTCGAGGGATACAGAGGAGCAGAGCATGTGGTAGGACCGCTACACGTTGCATCAGTGAACTGGCTGCTTATGGCCGCCACTTTCCCAGTGAAAAAAGAGGCAAGGGCATTGGCTGTAAGGCAGGTAGTCGGAGGTGGAGGTGGAGGATTGAGCAACGTATTAAACGTTGCAAACAATCTCCGGGAGTCAGTGAGAGAGTTGATTTTGCTGTGATAGAATTCAGCTTTTGCAGTAGTGAGGCAGGTTGAGAACGAAGCCAGGAGCAGTTGGTAGTTCTGTAGGTCTGCATGTATACGTTTTTCCCGCCATTTTCTTTCAGCAGCCCGGAGCCTGGAGCGCAGTTCCCTGACTGTATAATTTTTAAGCCATGGCTGTGGTTTATTTGAGCGCATGACTCTAGTAGTTAGGGGACAGAGGTCGTCCAGACATGAGCTTAGCGTAGAGCAGAGTGCAACTACCAATAACATAAACCGAGTCCTGTGCAGAGTGCTGAGGCGCTGGGGTGGGAGACGGGGCCCGAGGCGTAGGTGAAGGCGTAGGTGGTGAGCTGAGGGCGGCGAATCGGTTGCAGGAGGTGAAGACCGGCTGGGGTGGCGGTGAAGGTCTGGAAGGCCGTCTGCGGCGCTGGCGTTCCCAGGGACCAGGTGGGGCTGGGGCTGGCGTGAGAACGGCGTCTCCCGGTGTTCGAAGAGTCGAAGCTGGCGCGACCACCGAGGGGGAAACTTCCCGGGAGGCTTCGAGCTGCGACTTCTGCTGAAGGAGCTCGTCCTGCCTCTTCAGGAGGGCAGTGATCTGACGGTCCAGCCGGGCCAACTCAGAGCTCAGGGCCTGGAGAGCTCAGTCCTGGGAAGACGCCATGTTGAAAGGGCTGAGGAGAACCTGTGTAAGAGAAGAGAAATAGAAAGAGAGAGGGAGAAAACAAAAAGAGGGAAAAGGCGTGAGGGGTTAGCGGTCTGAAAGTGTTAATTATTGAAGTGAAAGTTGAACGCTGCTCAATCTGAAGTTCTAAGCTGTGGTGCTCTCTGTCGCATTAGTGTCCAATCAGACCGAGACCCTAAATCTATCACATTAGTGTCCAATCAGACCGAGATCCCAAATCGTTCACATTAGTCTCCAATCAGACCAAAACGCCAAATTGGTCATGTTAGTGTCCAATCAGACTAAAACTCCAAAGCCATCCATGTTAGTTATTTGGCATTGTTGGATTTATATCCAGGACACCTACATTCTCTCAGTTGAGCTCCACTGTTATGACCTGTTATGGTGATGTTTTGCTGGAGAAAAGCATTAATGCGGCATTTTGTGTATTTCAGGTTTCTGATGTTACAGGCTGTATGACTCTAAGCCTGCTGTGTGATAAAGCTCCATTTGACCAGACACTGCTAGACAGAAGCGACTGCTTTATATTGGACAATGGATCTAATGGCAAGATTTTCACATGGAAAGGTATAGTGTGTGTGTGTGTGTGTGTGTGTGTGAGAATGTGTGTTTTAGGGACCTTTAGCTGTTCTTTACATTTTCAGCCTTAGCAGATGCTTTAATCTGCTAATATTAGACGACAAATTCAACCCACAGTATTAAATCCAGCTTGGCTGTCATCTGACTTGGCTGATATAGAACAAAACACAGCTGTAGAAAAGAGTCTGGAAACCTTTTGCCCACTCCCACAGCTGGAGCTAGAGAAGATTATCTCTTCTGCAAATTACACAACCTGCACACTCGATGCAATTCCATCAAAATTACTCAAAGAAGTACGGCCAGTCATTATAAACCCTATTTTAACTATAGTAAACTCGTCCCTTAGTCTGGGCCATGTACCCAAAGCTTTTAAACTAGCAGTTATCAAACCCCTGATCAAGAAACCAAATCTTGATGTCACCGTTTTGTCTAATTACAGGCCTGTTTCTAACTTACCGTTTATATCAAAGATGTTAGAAAAAGCTGTGGCCCAACAACTTAGTTCATATCTACACAAGAACCATATATATGAAAAATTCCAGTCTGGATTCAGGCCACACCACAGCACTGAGACGCTCTAGATAAGATAATAATAATAATAATAATAATAATACATTTTATTTCATGGCGCCTTTCAAAAACCCAAGGTCACCTTACAAAACAGGAAAAAGCAACAATAATAATACATGTGAGTCAACAATCATTTGAATACGTCAAAATAAAACAACACTAAAAGAGTCACGGTAAAACAACAAACCAGTTTAAAGAGAATATGCTTGCTTAAACAGGTATGTTTTCAATAGAGATTTAAAAGAGAGAAGAGATTCTGCATTCCTAATAACTGGGGGGAGGGAATTCCAAAGCTGAGGGGCACAGCGACTAAAGGCTCTGTTGCCCATAGTAACAAGACGGGCAGAAGGAACAAAAAGATGGGTGGAGGATGAGGATCTGAGGGAACGGGACGGAGTAGAGATGTGTAACAGTTCAGACAGGTAAGGAGGAGCAAGGTTATGAATGGATTTGAATGTGAGAGTTAAAATTTTAAAATTAATTCTAGCTTCAATGGGTAACCAGTGGAGCTGTTGCAGAACCGGGGTGATGTGTTTTCTGGGTGGAGTACGAGTAATGACCCGGGCAGCAGAGTTCTGGAGAAGTTTCAGTTTGTGGAGAGTCTTATTCGGGAGACCAAACAGAAGAGAGTTGCAGTAATCTAACTTGGATGTGATAAGGCTATGGACAAGGACAGCAGCAGCATGAGAAGTAAGAAAGGGACGAAGTCGGTTAATGTTACGCAAGTGAAAGTAGGCAGAACGGGTGATAGAATTAATATGAGATGAAAAAGAAAGCGTACTATCAAGTATGACACCCAGACTCTTTACCTGAGGGGAAGGATATACATGAGAATTATCAATAATAATGGGAAAATTCGGAGATTTGGTTAAAGTGGAAGGAGTGCCAACAAGTAAAACTTCTGTTTTCTTACTATTGAGTTTAAGAAAATTAAAGGAAAACCATGACTGAATTTCCATCAGACAGTGCGAAATGGAGGAAGGTGGTAGAGATGAAGTAGGTTTAGAGGAAATGTAGAGCTGGGTGTCATCAGCATAACAATGAAAATTGATATTATATTTGCGAAATATGTAGCCAAGGGGGAGCAAATAAATAATAAATAAAAGGGGCCCTAGTACGGAACCCTGGGGCACACCAGCAGCAACAGGAAACAAACTAGAGGAATGCGATTTAAACTGAAGAAACTGAGTGCGGCCAGAAAGATATGAACTAAACCATGCAAGCGGAGTTTGACTAATACCGATGGATGCTAATCTGTTCAGAAGGATATCATGAGAAATAGTATCAAATGCTGCGCTGAGATCCAGCAGGATGAGAATAGTGAGAAAACCAGAATCAGCTGCCATCAAAAGGTCATTGGTGATCCTTAACAAAGCTGTTTCAGTACTGTGGTGGGGGCGGAAACCAGATTGGAATTGTTCATAGAGATTATGTGTACTGAGGTATGAATGGAGCTGAGAAGCAACGACTTTCTCCAGAATTTTTGCAAGAAAAGGAAGATTAGAAATTGGGCGAAGATTATCAAAGTTGTTAGGATCTAATCCAGGCTTTTTTAGAATTGGAGTGACGGAAGCTGTTTTCAAAGATAACGGAACAGTTCCATTATTAAGGGAAGAGCAAATGATAGTGGTAATGAGAGGAGCCAAGGTAGGTAGACAAGCTTTAACCAACTTTGTGGGAAGAGGGTCAAGCTGGCAGGTGGATGAGTTCGATTTATGAATAATATTTATTACATCAGATAAAGACGGAAGAGTGAAAGTTGAAAAGGAATGACAGACGGACAACGAGGAGAACAGGGAATCAGCTTCAGTATAGAGAGCTCTTACAGAGCTAAGTTGTTGGTGGATATTAGAGATTTTATCAGAAAAGAAAGACAGGAGAGAATTGCAAAAATCAGGAGAGTGCATGTGAGAGGGAAATGGGTCAGGAGGCTTAGTTAGACTGGCAAACAGAGAAAACAGAGACTTGGAGGAACCTTCATTAGAGCTAACTAAACCAGAATAATATGCAGATTTTGCTGAGACAATACAGTCCTTATAATATAAAATATGGTTGTCATACATTTCTCTATGTATTGTAAGTCCAGTTTTTCTAAACAGACGTTCCAGTTGGCGTCCTTTGGCTTTGAGAAGCCGCAGGTTAGAAGTAAACCATGGAGCTGAGCGAGCAAATGAAACAGATCTGTGTTTGAGTGGAGCAAATGCATTTAGAAGGTTTTGAAGATTGACATTATAGTGGGAAATGAGTTCATCAAGAGTTGACAGACTGTGAACAAACGGAAGGTCAGATATAGCAGAAGAGAAAATGACAGGATCAATATCATTAATTTTCCTAAATGTAATGACACGAGGTACACAGATCTTCGAGGCTATTATATTAACATTAAAAGAAATGAGCTTATGATCAGAAAGGGAAAACAGATCAGCTTTACAGTGAGTAGGGGTGACACCAGAACAACAAACCAAATCCAGAATATGACCTTTAGAATGTGTCGGAAAATTGATGTATTGTTGCAAACCAAAACTATCCAAACAGGAGGTGAAGTCTCTGGAGAGAAGGTTATTGCCATTGTCCATGTGGATATTAAAATCACCAACAATAATCATATTGGGAGAGAGAACAGAGAGATGCGTGAGAAGAGCAGCAAAGTCATATAAGAAATCCTTGTTAGGTTTAGGTGGTCGATAAACAGTACATAAAATAGTAGGAGCAGATCCAGGGAGATGTACTGCAGTGTATTCAAATGAGTGGAAGAGTGGAGCAGAGACAGGGAGGACTTTCCAGTGCTTTCGGTGAATTATCGCGAGACCGCCGCCCCTACCCGAATTGCGGGGCTGATAAATGTAAACAAACTCGGATGGAGTTGACTCGTTAAGAGAAACAAAGTCGTTGGGATGTTGCCAAGTTTCAGTCAAACAAAGAAAGTCCAACTTACAGTCGCGAAGGACATCCTGGATGAGATGACCCTTACCAGTAAGAGAGCGGACGTTTAGAAGACCGAAGTTCACGTTGGAACTGCGATGCTTGATGGAAGAGTTAGCCGACCTTGCCAGGTGGGCTAATACATCGCGGTTGACACCCCGGTCAGTATTGCGGGGAGGACGACGAGTTCTAGACCAGAAGGATTGTATAGAGTCACTGTCACTGGTAGTGAAGTTTAGCCGTGACCCACGGTGAATGTATTTGCGACGGGGATTGAAAGCGATGTCCGGATGGATATGAAGCGCCACAGGTGGAGGGCCAGCCGGGTGGAAGCGGAGTCGAAGAAGCTCTGCAGCAGTGTACTGAAGGAGGGCCATCACCGGGTGATAAACAACGGATAAAACAGCCCAGGTGAGCACCGACCAGACACACACTCTGTGGATCCACATCGTAATCCCGCCGACGTCAACAGTACAAAAACTCTACACAAACTTAGAAAGTCACAGCAAATAGGAACCGGTGAGCAGCGGCAGCCAGACACGCCAGCGTTCACTCAACCGGCCTGAGTGGTTCTACAATGTCTATGTAACTAATGGTCTTCTTCTTCTTCTATCAATGTCTAAGATAACTAATGGTCTTCTTCTTGCCTCTGATCAAGGCTACATATCTCTCTTAGTGCTACTTGACCTCAGCGCAGCTTTTGATACAATAGACCACAATATTCTCCTAGAAAGGTTAGAAAACATGGTTGGAGTCACAGGGACGGCCCTATCATGGTTCAGATCTTACCTATCAGAACGTTATCAGTTCATCAGGGTAAACAATTTATCTTCCACTTATTCAAAAGTGAGATATGGAGTTCCACAGGGCTCTATATTAGGACCATTACTATTTACACTATACATGTTACCGTTAGGCACAGTTATAAGTAATCATGGCGTAAACTTTCATTGTTATGCAGACAATACTCAACTGTACAGATCAGCCAAGCCTGATGACCAATACAGGTTAAAGAAAATAGAGGACTGTGTAAAAGACGTGAAAGGCTGGATGTCATGTAACTTCCTCCTATTAAACAGTAACAAAACAGAGGTTCTGCTTCTGGGTCCAAAATTAGCAAGAAGTAAATGACCAGATTTAATCCTAAATCTCGCCGACTTTCCAGCCGCACCTGGACTAGCAGCAAAAAATCTCGGCGTTATAATAGATTCAGATTTATCATTCGATCAACACACAGGCGGCATCACTAGGACAGCTTTTCTACATCTTCACAACATCGCCAAGATCAGAAATGCCCTGTCCCTGCGTGATGCAGAAACACTAGTACACGCCTTTATTACTTCCAGGCTAGACTACTGTAACGCGCTACTGTCAGGATGTACGAACAGGAATTTAAACAAACTCCAACTAGTCCAAAATGCCACAGCCAGGGTCCTCACTAAAACTAGAACATCTGATCATATCAGTCCAGCGCTATCATCACTTCATTGGCTGCCTATTAAATTCCGTATTGATTATAAAGTCCTTTTACTGACGTATAAAGCCCTACATGGTCTTGCTCCTGAGTACCTGCAAGACCTTATTTCTCATTATGAGCCATCACGACCACTCAGATCCCAGAGCGCTGGCTTATTAATAGTCCCCAGAATTCCTAAGGCTGCAGCTGGGGGAAGAGCTTTTTCTTATAAAGCCCCCAAACTCTGGAATGATCTTCCAGAAAATGTTCGGGACTCAGACACAGTCTCAATCTTTAAGACTAGGCTGAAAACGCACTTGTTCAGTTTAGCTTTTGGTAGCTAATGTTCCCCCCTAGATAAAGGCAGCAGATCCAGGGGTCCATGGACACAGGGAATTATAGTAAACTGAGACGCTGGTGCTGTCGTCCTGCTGCTTGCACGCGGTCACTCAGGTTTGTGGACGGTGGAGCGGAGGGACGCCAGACTGTCTCAGAGTGCTGCCGTGTCTGTGTGTCCTTCTGGTTCTCTCCTGTTAGTTAAGCTGTCATAGTCAGATCTGCCGGAGTCGTTAGCCACACTCTGTAAATGTTTACATTCCCTGTTTATGTACAAACGGATAGAATAAAACTAATTCCCTCTCCCTGCCTTTTTTCCGAGTATACAATCACCCACATGTCCGGCTGGACACTGAAGGACGACTGACTGCTGAGCCCTCCTGCTACCCACTTCAGACCAGCTGCCCACGCCCCAGCTGCCACCACCTGCCCTGGACTAGCTGCCCACCCTACGCTGATGTTCTCATGGACTTCTAGTTATTACCCCCCCTGGTGAGCCTGGTTCCTCCCAAGGTTTCTTCCTCAGTTGTGAGGGAGTTTTTCCTTGCCACCATCGCCCCTGGCTTGCCCACCTGGGGTTTTTTTTACACTTCTTGTTATAACTGTCTTTTCTGGAATTCTGTAAAGCTGCTTTGTGACAACATCTGTTGTAAAAAGTGCTACAAATAAATTTGATTTGATGTGGTGATGTACAAAGCTGAAGTTATCTTTATTTATTCACCAGCAGCTTCTTATTTTAATTTTCCATTGTACCGTAAATGGTGCTACGGTTACGTTTAGGCACCTGCTACACCATTTAAGGTGTAATGGCAAATTTCAGAAGAAGTTTTATTGCCATTTTCAATGAACAGGATTCACAGACTAGGAATTTGCTTCGGCATGAAGGTGCAACATAAAAACAAGTAGTACTAGGCATGCAAAATTAAGTCCACATACTCTCTATGCAAATATATAGATAGAATGAATAAAAATAAAAATACAGAAGGCATGTACAACAGTACTATATACAACAGTGCAGGTGGAGTAGTGCAATTCAAGTAAAGTGACCAAGGCAGGGTTATAAAGAGGCAAGTGACGTGATTATATATTGTTCTTGAGTCCAATGGCAGAGGGGAAGAAACTGTTCCTGTGGCGGGAGGTTCTGGTCCGAATGGACCGAAGCCTCCTGCCCGAGGGGAGTGGATCAAATATTCCGTGTGCGGGGTGAGAAGGGTCTGCTATAATCCGATCCGCTGTCCCCACACTCCTGGAGATGTACAGGTCTTAGAGAGATGGGAGGCTGCAGCCTATCACCTTCTCAGCAGAGCGCACAATGCACTGCAGCCTTTGTCTGTCCCTGGCAGTGGCCCCAGTATACCACACTGTGATGGAGGAGCTGAGGATGGACTCAATGATGGCCGTGTAGAACTGTACCATCAGCTGGGCCGGCAGTTTGGCTTTCCTAGTGTTAGTGTTAGTGTTCGTGTTAGTGCGCATGCGCGAACGTGCATGCTGCCTGTTACAGTAGCTCCCGTTCATGTTCTCTCGTTTTTGATCGTAACTTTTTCTTTACCTTAGTAATAGTTTATTTATTTTGATGAGGCAATTTAGGGAAGCTGTGCCCTCTCGAAACATGCGAGTAGAGAGTGTTTTGGTCTGTTTTGTTGCCGTGAAAGCGCTACTTTCACTCACTCTCCGTGTCCGCCGCGGCGATGCAGCATGGCCGCTTTGTTTACACCCGGGATCAGCTGATCGCGCTGCAGCCGGTCGGCATGGCGACCAGGACAAAGAACATCCCCGAAGAGCTTTGCAGATGGACGCACAGGGGTTGCAGAGGGGGAATTAACCAGCGCACGGGGAAAGCGAGGGAGAGACGGCGGAGGCTTGTGGAGAAGAAGGGATATAAGCCGCGTCTCCCCTC
Organism: Pygocentrus nattereri; assembly: GCF_015220715.1. NCBI lineage: Eukaryota > Metazoa > Chordata > Actinopteri > Characiformes > Serrasalmidae > Pygocentrus > Pygocentrus nattereri. The sequence goes on along the minus strand of NC_051216.1, from coordinate 1,021,044 downwards.
CGTCATCATGGGCAACGTGAGGTCGCTGGCGATTAAGATGGACGAGCTGACAGTATTAGCCAGGAGTCAGAGGGAGTACTGGGAGTGTAGTCTCATGTGCTTTTCAGAGACATGGCTACACCAGGACATCCCGGATGACCATGTTTCCATCGATGGCTTCCAGACTGTTCGGGCCGACCGGGGCTGCACCGAGAGCAGTAAGCGCAGAGGAGGTGGGCTCGCTGTGCTAGTTAATAACCACTGGTGTAACCCTGGTCACATTACCATCAAGGAACGTACCTGTTGCCTGGACATTGAGCTGTTGGCTGTCGGACTCAGGCCATATTATTTACCACGTGAGTATTCGCATGCCATCATCGTGACTGTCTACATTCCCCCCTCTGCCAACCCGACGTCGGCAAGTGACGTCATTTATTCAACAACAGCACGTCTCCAGACGCAACACCCGAGTGCCTTCATCGCCATATCAGGTGACTTTAACCATGTTGCTATGGCCAAGGCACTACCGCACTATACTCAGTATGTGGACTGTCCCACCAGAGAGGAAAGAACACTGGACCTGCTGTATGCTAATGTTAAGGACGCATACATCTGCTCCCCCTTCCCCCGCTGGGTAGGTCAGACCACAACTTGGTTCACCTCAGCTCCTGTTATGTGCCGCTGGTGAAGAGTCAGCCTGTGACCAAGCGGATAGTGAGTAGATGGTCAGTGGAGACTTACGAGGCACTGCAGGATTGCTTCGAGGCTACTGATTGGTCTGCACTCTGTGAGCCGCACGGAGAGGACATCGACGGGCTCACAGAGTGCATCACGGACTACATTAACTTCTGTGTGGACTCCACTGTCCCAACCAGGACTGTTAAATGTTACCCAAACAACAAGCCGTGGGTAACGAAGGACATTAAGGGTCTCCTCAACAGGAAGAAGAGGGCCTTCAGAGCTGGAGGAGGTGAGAACGATCCAGAGGGAACTGAGGATAGCTATCAAGGAGGCGAAGAACAAGTACAGGAGGAAGCTGGAGTGGAAACTCCAGCAGAACAACATGAGGGAGGTCTGGAATGGGATGAGGACCATCACCAGCTTCAGGTCCAACAACAACAGAGGAGTAGAGGTCAGTGTGGACAGGGCCAATATGCTAAATCTGTTCTTTAACAGATTTGACACGGCAGGCTCTGTCCCCCCCCAGCCTGACTCCTCTGCTGCCAGTCCTCAGCAGACCATACCACTCATCCCCCCTCCCCCTCCTGATAGCCTGCCCCCCTCTTGTGACAGCTCACCTCACACCTCCATCCCTCCCCCACCCACCTCCTCTACAGTGTGTCTCACTGCTGACCAGGTGAGAAGACAACTGAAGAGACTCCACACAAACAAGGCTGCAGGCCCTGATGGGGTTCCACCCAGGGTGCTTAAAGCCTGTGCTACCCAACTTTGTGGAGTACTTCAACGTGACTTCAACTTGAGCCTGAGTCTCCAGAGGGTCCCCATGATGTGGAAGACATCCTGCATTGTTCCTGTTCCAAAGACGCCACGACCCAGTGACGCCAAGGACTACAGGCCAGTGGCACTGACGTCTCATGTCATGAAGACCATGGAGAGGCTCGTCTTGGATCAGCTCCGACCCATAGTCCAGCCTTTTCTAGATCCCCTCCAGTTTGCCTATCAGCCCCACCTGGGAGTTGAAGACGCCATCATCTACCTGCTCAACAGAGTTTATGCTCACCTGGATAAGCCAGCCAGCTCTGTGAGGGTCATGTTTTTTGACTTCTCCAGCGCATTTAACACCGTCTGGCCCGCTCTTCTGGGCGATAAGCTCACAGTGATGCAAGTAGATGCCCCCCTTGTGTCCTGGATTGTTGACTATCTGACCGGCAGACCACAGTATGTACGCCTGCAGCACTGTGTGTCGGACAGAGTGGTCAGCAACACTGGAGTTCCACAAGGTACTGTCCTCTCTCCCTTCCTCTTCACCCTCTACACCACGGACTTCAGCTACTGCACAGAGACTTGCCACCTTCAGAAGTTTTCTGATGACTCTGCAATAGTTGGATGTATCAGCAAGGGAGTGGAGGATGAGTACAGGGCAACGGTGAAGGACTTTGTCGCATGGTGCGAGCGGAACCACCTGCAGCTCAATGTGACAAAGACAAAGGAACTGGTGGTGGCACCGGTGACCCCTGTGTCCATCAGGGGGGTCAGTGTGGACACTGTGGAGGATTACAAATATCTGGGTGTGTATATTGACAATAAACTGGACTGGGCTAAGAACACTGACACCCTCTACAGGAAGGGCCAAAGTCGTCTCTATTTTCTGAGGCGCCTGAGGTCCTTCAACATCTGCCGAACTATGCTCAGGATCTTCTATGAGTCTGTGGTGGCGAGTGCTATCCTCTATGCTGTTGCATGCTGGGGAAGCAGGCTGAGGGTGGCAGATACCAACAGACTCAACAAATTGATCCGCAAGGCCGGTGATGTTGTGGGTGTGGAGCTGGACTCGCTGACGGCAGTGTCGGAGAGGAGGACGCTGTCTAAGCTGCGGGCCATTATGAACAGTAACAGTCCACAGTGGTGATGGGGGTGTCGGTAAGGATAAGGGGGGGCAGGGGGCTTGTGGCTTTCCTGAAGTCCACAGTCATCTCCACTGTCTTCTGGGCATTGATCACCAAGTTGCTGTTGCTGCACCAGGTCACCAGCCGGTCCACCTCCTTCCTGTAGGCAGACTCATCACCGTCTGAGATGAGTCCAATGAGGGTGGTGTCGTCCGCAAACTTAATCAGTTTGACAGAGTCATGGATGGAGGTGCAGCAGTTGGTGTACAGGGAAAAGAGCAGGTGGGAAAGTACACAGCCCTGAGGAGATCCTGTGCTTAAAGTCCGCGTGTCCGAGACAATCTTCCCCAGCCGTACTCGCTGACTGCGGTCCGTGAGGAAGTCTGTGATCCACCTGCAGGTGGAGTCGGGCACATGGAGCAGAGAGAGCTTGTCCTGGAGCAGAGTGGGAAGGATAGTATTGAATGCAGAGCTGAAGTCCACAAACAGGATCCTAGCGTAGGTTCTTGGGGAGTCCAGATGCTGCAGGATGAAGTGGAGGGCCAGGTTTATGGCATCATCTACAGACCTGTTAGCTCTGTAGGCAAACTGCAGGGGGTCCAGAAGGGGGTTGGTGATGAACTTGAGGTGGGACGTCAGGGCCACAGGCCTGTAGTCATTAAGTCCTGTGGCGCGTGGTTTCTTGGGGACAGGGACGATGATGGAGGACTTGAAACAGGCTGGGACATGGCATGACTCCAGGGAAGAGTTGAAGATTCCCGTGAAGACTGGGGCCAGCTCATCAGCACAGTGTCTCAAGGTGGCAGAGGACACGGAGTCAGGGCCCGAAGCCTTGTGTGGATTTAGCCTCTTAAACAGACTGTTCACATCCTCCTCCTGGACTGAGAGGGCAGAGGGGGCAGATGGGCAATCCAAAGTGGTTGAGTGTATTGTGGTGTGGGGGGTGGAGGATGGGGGGTGTGAGTCCATGACTTCAAAACGTGAATAGAAGTCGTTAAGGTCGTTAGCCAGTTTGAAATCTTCTGAACAATTAGGTGCTCTGGGCCTATAGTTGGTGATCTCTTTCAGCCCCCTCCATACAGTGGCAGAGTCGTTAGCATAGAACCGCTGCTTCAGACGAGCATTGTACTTGGATTTGAAGAAGAAGCTGCCGGCGAGTAAAAAGCCAACTTTAGCTTCAATGTTGAATTGAATGTTGCCCTTTTTTACCTGCAAAGTCTGTTAAAAATCAGTCTAATAACATGCTACCATGAGGAAAATGGTCAGTTCACATGGAAAGTTTCTCTAGTACAAGTTTAAGTGCTGAGCTTTGCATATTAAAGCCTTGCTTGTTTCCAGTTTATGGAGCTGAACTTGATCTTTAATGTTTTGCTTGTCTTCTGAAATAAAATAAGATCAGAATAAACCCTGTACTAGAGATGTAATGATGCTGCTGTATATCATATTTACAACAGAAAACGAGTCCATTCACGTGAAAATTAAATGGTTGTGTAGAGTCCTGTCTGCAGTCAGGCAAAGTCTGAGTCATTGGTGTTCAAGTCAAGTTGGATTCGAGTATAATTCATATGACTCGGGTCCACACCTCTGCAATACAGTGAGTAAGATTAGATTGGATCAGATTGATCTTTGTCATTGTGCATAGCACAGGTACAGTGCCAATGAAATGCAGTTAGCATCTAACCAGAAGTGGAAAATACAGTATTATTTACATATAAATATATGTACATGTAAATATATGTATTTATATTTACATATAATTGTGGTAAGTGATGCTGTGGTTGCAATATGTACAATTAAGGACAGCAGAGTAGTAAACAATATAGATGTTGAAAGTATAATATTATATACATATATACAGAGTGAGTGGAGAGAATGCAAATGTAGGTAGTCTGTACTGTGAGAGAAGCATATGTAAAATTATATGGATGCAGAGTAAAATATGTACAGTAACTGTGCAAATATGAATAGTGCAGTAATTTTCTTCTTCTTCTTCTTCTTCTTCTTTCGGCTGCTCCCTTTAGGGGTCGCCACAGCGGATCATCTGCCTCCATCTTGCCCTATCCACTGCCTCCTCTACTTTCACACCAACCATCTCCAAGTCCACCTTCACTACATCCATAAACCTTCTCTGAGGTCTACCTCTTCTCCTTCTACCCGGCAGCTCCATCTCCAACATTCTTTGACCAATATATCCACTATTCCTCCTCAACACATGTCCAAACCATCTCAACCTGGACTCTCTGGCTTTATCTCCAAACTGCTCCACCTTCACCGTCCCTCTGATCTGCTCATTTCTAATCTTGTCCAGCCTTGTCACTCCCAATGAAAATCTCAGCATCTTCATCTCCGCCACCTCCAGCTCAGCCTCCTGTCTTTTAGACAGAGCCAGAGTCTCCAAACCAAACATCATAGCAGGACGCACTGCTGTCTTGTAAACCTTCCCTTTCACTCTTGCTGCTATCCTTCTGTCACACATCAGCCCTGACACCCGTCTCCACCCACCCCATCCTGCCTGCACCCTCTTCTTCACCTCTTTTCTACACTGTCCATTTCTCTGGATGGTTGACCCAAGATATTTGAAGTCATCCACCTTTACGACCTCTACTCCTTGCATCTTCACCTTTCCACCTGCCTCCCTCTCATTCACACACATGTATTCCGTCTTGTCTCTACTGACCTTCATTCCTCTCCTCTCCACTGCAAACCTCCACCTCTCCAGATTCTCTTCCACCTGCTCTCTACTCTCACCACAGATTACAATGTCATCTGCAAACATCATGGTCCATGGAGCCTCCTGCCTGACCTCATCTGTCAACCTGTCCATCACCATTGCAAACAAGAAGGGGCTCAAAGCTGATCCCTGATGTAACCCTACCTTCACCTTGAAACCATTTGTCACTCCAACTGCACACCTCACCACTGTCTCACTATCCTCATACATGTCCTGCACCACCCTAACATACTTTTCAGCTACACCTGACTTCCTCATACAGTACCACAGTTCCTGTCTTGGCACCCTATCATCTGCCTTCTCTAGATCCACAAAGACACAATGCAGCTCCTTCTGACCTTCTCTGTACTTCTCTACCAACACTCTCAACACAAAAACTGCATCTGTGGTTCTCTTTCTGGGCATGAAACCAAACTGCTGCTCACTGATCTGGACCTCTCGCCTTAGCCTTGCTTCAACAAACTCTTTCCCATACCTTCATGGTGTGGCTCATCAACTTTATACCTCTGTAGTTACTGCAGCTCTGCACATCAACCTTGTTCTTAAAAATGGGGACCAGTGCACTGCTTCTCCACTCATCAGGCATCCTCTCACTCTCCAGGATTTTGTTAAACAACCTGGTTAAAAAGTCCACTGCCTTCTCTCCTAAACATCTCCATACCTCCACAGGTCTGTCATCTGGACCAACTGCCTTTCCATTCTTCATCCTTTTTAAAGCTGCCCTCACTTCCACCTTACTAATTCTCTGCACTTCCTGATCCACTATCTCTCCCCCCGTTGTCCTCCTCTCTCTCTCTCTCGTTTTCCTCATTCATTAGTTCCTCAAAGTCCTCCTTCCATCTACTCAACACTCTCTGTTCATTCACTAGTACATTTCTCTCTCTATCCTTTATCAGCCTAACCTGCTGTACATCCTTTCCAGCTCTATCTCTCTGTTTAGCCAAACGATACAAGTCCTTAACTCCTTCTTTACTGTCCAGCCTCTCATACAGCTCATCACAGGCCTGAGCCTTTGCCCCCATTCTTTTCGCTATGCGACTAGCCTCACAGCACTCCTGCCTACTTCCTTCATCTCTCTGGTTATCCCACTTGTTCTTAGCTGCCTTCTTCTTCTGAATACTCTCCTGGACTTCCTCATTCCACCACCAACTTTCCTTGTCTTCTTTCCTCTGACCAGATGAAACTCCCAACACATTCTTGCCAGTTTCTCTCACCACCTTAGCTGTAGTTTCCCAGTCCTCAGGTAGCTCCTCACTGCCCCCAAGGGCCTGTTGCAATTTTTCCCTGAACTGCCTGCAACCATCGTCCTCCTTCAGCTTCCACCATCTAATCTCTGGCTCTGTCTTCACTCTCTTCCTCTTCTTTGTTTCTAACCTCATTCTACAGACAACCACCCTATGCTGCCTTGCTGCACTTTCCCCTGGCACCACTTTACAATCTCCAATCTCCTTTAGGTGGCATCTCCTGCTAAGGATATAATCCACCTGTGTGCACCTCCCTCCACTCCTGTATGTCACCCTGTGTTCTTCCCTCTTCTGAAAATACGTGTTCACCACAGCCATTTCCATTCTCTCTGCAAAATCTACAACCATCTAATAATAATAATAATAATAATCATCTTTATTTGTATAGCACCTTTCATACATACATGCAACTCAAAGTGCTTTACAGAATAAATAAAAAGAAAACAAAGATAAGCAAAACACATTAAAAGAAATAAAGATAGAAGGAAACAAAATAAAATAATGAAATAAAATGAAAAAGATAAAATGAAAAAGATAGAACAGACAAAAGTTTCTTAACTAAAAGCAGATCTAAACAGGAAGGTTTTAAGATTACTCTTGAAGCTGTACAGGGATGTAATGCCTCTTAGCTCCTCAGGAAGAGAGTTCCAAAGCTTTGGGCCATAGTGGCTAAAAGCACCCTCGCCAATCTTTAACCGGGTTTTAGGAATCACCAGTAGATTACTGTTTGAAGACCTGAGAGACCTGACAGGAACATATCTCACCATCATTTCACTGAGGTAAAGAGGAGCAAGACCATGAAGACATTTAAAAACCATCACCAGAACCTTAAAATCTATTCTAAAACTGACAGGTAACCAGTGCAGTGAGTGGAGTGCAGGTGTAATATGATCTCTCTTTCTTCTCCGGGTCAAGACCCTTGCAGCAGCATTCTGAACTCGCTGTAGGTGAGAGATAGAGCTCTTTGGGAGAGCAGATAAAACAGCGTTGCAATAATCTATCCTTGATGTGATAAATGCATGGACAAGTTTTCCACTATCAGCAGGAGAGAGCATATCTCGGACCTTAGCGATGTTTCTAAGGTGAAAATAAGCTGCCTTGCATGTAGTCATGATGTGTGATTTAAAGCTGAGCTCATTATCAAAAGTGACGCCCAAGTTCTTAACACATTGTTTGGCCTTCAGATTCATTTGATTTAAATAAGTCTGAACATCATTCTTTTGTGAATCACTGCCAATAACAAGAACCTCTGTCTTCTCTTTATTTAATTGCAGAAAATTGTCGGACATCCATGTCTGTATATCACCTATGCACTCAAACAGTGAGCTAATTGATTTTAGGGCTTTAGGTTCTAAAGAAATGTAAAGTTGAGTGTCATCTGCATATTGATGATAACTAATACCATGTTTGTTAATGATATGCGGTAATGGAAGCATATATAGGTTGAACAGTAAAGGCCCAAGAATTGATCCTTGGGGGACGCCACAAGTTATTTTTTGACGTGTGGAGGAAGAGGTACCTAATGCAACATAGTAATCGCGCCCAGTTAGATACGATCTAAACCAGTCTAAGACTAAGCCACTAAGGCCTACCCAGCTCTGTAGTCGATCAATAAGTATTTCATGATCAACAGTGTCAAAAGCAGCGCTTAAACCTTAAAAAGGACTGAGAGTTTGCCTGCATCGTTATTCAATCTAAGGTCATTTACTACCCTAACTAGTGCTGTTTCAGTGCTATGGAGAGCTCTGAAACCGGACTGAAAAGTGTCATTTATTTGGTTTACTTTAACATAATCATTCATCTGGGTTGACACAACTTTTTCAATGATTTTGCTAAGAAAAGGAAGGTTAGATATAGGTCGATAATTATTGAGAAATGTGGGATCAAGATTTCTGTTCTTTAGTAGTGGTTTAACCACTGCAGTTTTAAGAATATTAGGGAATTCTCCCAGTTGTAAAGACTGATTAACAATCATTAGAACTTCATTAGATAATGAGCTCAGAACCTGCTTGAAAAAGCATGTTGGTAAAGGGTCCAGTTCACATGTAGAGGATTTAAGTGATGAAATCACATCAAATAGTGTTACCATGTCAATTTCCTTGAAATAAGACATATTACAGTTAGGATGACTAACTGATATCAGGGCTGGTAGTCTATTAGTGCTTGTTGCTATATTCTGCCTTAAATTAGTAATCTTGTCCCTAAAAAATATTGCAAACTCATCACATTTTTCAACTGAAACGGATTCAGGGAAGACATGGGAGGTGGGGTTTACTAGCCGATCTATACTTCTGAACAGGGCAGCTGAGTTATTACTGGTTGAGTCGATTAAGGTAGAGTAATAGTTTTTCGGTGCTGATTTCACTTCACTGTTGTAAATCTGTAATGTTGTTTTATAGATATCAAAATGTACTACCAATTTTGACCTTCGCCAACGTCTCTCAGCCTGCCTGCAGTCTTGCCTGAGTTTTATAATAGATGTAGTGTTTCTCCAGGGCATCTTAATTCTTCCAGAAATAGTTTTAGTTACTTTTGGTGCCACAACATCAATACAGCTCCTAACTCTGTGTGTGAATGTTTCAACTAACTCATTCCCATTTTCTGAGAGGGGAGGGAGGGACTGTATCATGTCTGTGAAGGCCACGGCACTGCCAGCACTGAGATAACGCTTGGTTATTGTGTGCTTTTCACAGAGTGTTCTAATAGATAATGACATATTGAAAAATACACCAAAATGATCAGAGATTGCAACATCAGTAATTTCAGTATTATTAACATCTATGCGTTTAGAGATGATCAAATCTAAGGTGTGGCCGTGCCTATGAGTTGGACCTGATACATGTTGTGTGAGACCAAAAGAGTTAAGCATCCTCATGAATTCTGAAGTGACTGGATTTGTGGGTATATCCATGTGAATATTAAAATCCCCAGTAATTAAAACATAATCAAAATCAATTAAAATCCTAGAAAGCATTTCTGCAAAATCTTCAAGAAAGTCTGTATGTAGTCTGGGAGGATGGTATATAACAATCAATAGAACTGGGTAAGTACTGTTCAGTTGTACTGCTAGATATTCAAACGTAGATTGTTCCCCTAGTGAGATCTGCTTACAGCAGAATGCTTTATGGTAAAAACAAGCAACACCACCACCTCTCTTATTTACTCTAGAGACGTTAAAATAGTTAAAATTGGAAGGAGAAGCTTCATTTAGTACTATTGCTCCGTTACCATCAAGCCAAGTCTCTGTTAGAAAAAGGAAGTCCAGACAGTAATCTTCAATTAATTTAGCTATGATAAAAGACTTGTTTGTGAGTGAGCAGACATTTAGTAAGGAGACTTTCAGGACTTGATGTGGTTGGTCAACAAAGCTTACATTACTTGTGCATTTCACCGGGATCAGATTTTGTTTGTTACAATGTCTTGTACTACTACGTTTTCTTCTGACTACATTTTTATTCCGAATCTGAGAGCCATGCAACCGGCTATTTACAAGAACTGGAATGTAGCACTGACTAGGAGCATGGACTCCAGAGTGTCAGACCTGCGAATTCACTGAGTGTGCAGGAGAAGTAGGTTCCTACAAGACTGCAGACTGTAGTGTTGCAGATCTTCCGCATTTCTGTCTTTCACACCATACATACCCAGCACCTCTTCATCCCCTCTGTTCCCTTCACCAACATGTCCATTGAAGTCTGCACCAATCACCAATCTCTCCACTCTAGGGACACCATCTACCGCTTCATCCATCTTACTCCAAATTCCTCTTTCTCCTCTAACTGACAACCAACCTGTGGTGCATATGAACTGACCACATTCAAAATTACACCATCAACCTCCAACTTCAGGATCATGATCCTGTCTGACACTCTCTTTACATCCAGAACACTTTTCCCAAGCTGCTCCTTTAGGATTATCCCTACTCCATTTCTCTTCCTCTCTACACCATGATAGAACAGTTTGAATCCACCTCCAATGTTCCTGGCCTTGCCTCCTTTCCATCTGGTCTCCTGGACACGCAGAATATCTACCTTCCTTCTCTCCATCATGTCTGCAACCTCTCCGCCTTTACCAGTCATTGTCCCTATGTTCAGAGTCCCTACTCTAACCTCCACACTCCTGCCTTGTATTAGTTATTCATTATTGTTGTCAAACATATCCTTAAAAAGTCACACTTTTTCTTAGTTTTACTGTTTGATAAACATAACCTAACTAGCCAGATAGCCAGTTAGCAATGCTACTTGATTAAATAACTGACTAGTGTGTATGAGAGACTCAACATTATTGATCCACACTATCTGCCAATGGATGAAATGACTTTAGTAAAATTTGTACTCATTTGTTTTGTCCTAATTTCAGTGTCCCATTTCAGCATGGAAGTAGCTCATAAACAATATATTTGTGCAGTTACCTGTTCTGGCACTAGTAGGAATCTGAAAAATGTTTATGCTGTCACAAATGGGTGAATGGACAATAGCAGTGTTTATCCAGGAAAAGAAAAGTAATGATTATCCAGGATGAAGCGTCAATTATGAAAATCACATTGTGTTTCCCTGTACATATACATAAATAAATGAATGGATGAATGAATGGATCAGTAGATGAATGCTTTAAATATAAGTGTTAAAACATATTTCTTAGAGACATTTGTGTAAGTGGTATTTAAAGTGTGTGGTTGGTTGATAAGCAGTGAGTACACACTTCAGCTGTATTTCTCGTGGACTTTATCAGGTGCAGTGGTGAAGAAGCTCCAACTACAGCTGAGGTGAAGCTTTGCATGACTGTTGGAGACACTGATAAGAAAGATGAGTTAAAATGAAACAAGACTATAAAGAATTATTCTGCTCTCCTCCTCCTGATTCTAGCAGGCATATAATAGTAAAATTAAAATAATCATACTCCTTTCACCACTTACTTAATTTAAAAGAATCCTTTGTAGTTCTACAGTTACAGCCTTCAGTCCATCTGTTCCCCTGCATACTTTGTCACCCTGTTCTTAATGGTCAGCACCCACACAGAGCAGGTACTATTTGGGTGGTGGGTCATTCTCAGCACTGCAGTGACACTGACGTGATGGTGTTGTGTTAGTGTGTGTTGTGCTGGTGCGAGTGGATCAGACACAGCAGTGCTGCTGGAGTTTTTAAACACTGTGTCCACTCACTGTCCACTCTATTAGACACTCTTACAGAGCTATCAGAGACGATAGTTCATCTGCTGCTTCACAGTTTGTGTTGATCACCCAGCTGTTGGCTTGGTGTTTTTGTTGGTGGACTATTCTCAGTCCAGCAGTGGCACTTGGCAGCACTGCTCAGTCACTAAGTCTGATCTACTCACACCAGCACAACACACTGTAGATACAAGAAGGATGTTTTAATGAAGTGTCCAGTTGCTGCATGAAATCACATACACTGAAATACAAATTCACATAAAGACTCACAAACTTGCAGACGGACTCATACAGACTCACATACAGACTAATGTATTGACTCATACAGATTCATTTAAAATGCCATGTAAACACAGACACACAAAGCTAAATGTAGACTCCCTTACAGACTCACAAACATAAAACTCAGACATAAAAAGACTTGCACATAAACTCAAATACAGAGTTAGATTAAGA
>NC_051216.1:975612-1008803 GCF_015220715.1 Pygocentrus nattereri | reverse complement strand
TGATGGAGGACTTGAAACAGGCTGGGACATGGCATGACTCCAGGGAAGAGTTGAAGATTCCCGTGAAGACTGGGGCCAGCTCATCAGCACAGTGTCTCAAGGTGGCAGAGGACACGGAGTCAGGGCCCGAAGCCTTGTGTGGATTTAGCCTCTTAAACAGACTGTTCACATCCTCCTCCTGGACTGAGAGGGCAGAGGGGGCAGATGGGCAATCCAAAGTGGTTGAGTGTATTGTGGTGTGGGGGGTGGAGGATGGGGGTGTGAGTCCATGACTTCAAAACGTGAATAGAAGTCGTTAAGGTCGTTAGCCAGTTTGAAATCTTCTGAACAATTAGGTGCTCTGGGCCTATAGTTGGTGATCTCTTTCAGCCCCCTCCATACAGTGGCAGAGTCGTTAGCATAGAACCGCTGCTTCAGACGAGCATTGTACTTGGATTTGAAGAAGAAGCTGCCGGCGAGTAAAAAGCCAACTTTAGCTTCAATGTTGAATTGAATGTTGCCCTTTTTACCTGCAAAGTCTGTTAAAAATCAGTCTAATAACATGCTACCATGAGGAAAATGGTCAGTTCACATTGGAAAGTTTCTCTAGTACAAGTTTAAGTGCTGAGCTTTGCATATTAAAGCCTTGCTTGTTTCCAGTTTATGGAGCTGAACTTGATCTTTAATGTTTTGCTTGTCTTCTGAAATAAAATAAGATCAGAATAAACCCTGTACTAGAGATGTAATGATGCTGCTGTATATCATATTTACAACAGAAAACGAGTCCATTCACGTGAAAATTAAATGGTTGTGTAGAGTCCTGTCTGCAGTCAGGCAAAGTCTGAGTCATTGGTGTTCAAGTCAAGTGGATTCGAGTATAATTCATATGACTCGGGTCCACACCTCTGCAATACAGTGAGTAAGATTAGATTGGATCAGATTGATCTTTGTCATTGTGCATAGCACAGGTACAGTGCCAATGAAATGCAGTTAGCATCTAACCAGAAGTGGAAAATACAGTATTATTTACATATAAATATATGTACATGTAAATATATGTATTTATATTTACATATAATTGTGGTAAGTGATGCTGTGGTTGCAATATGTACAATTAAGGACAGCAGAGTAGTAAACAATATAGATGTTGAAAGTATAATATTATATACATATATACAGAGTGAGTGGAGAGAATGCAAATGTAGGTAGTCTGTACTGTGAGAGAAGCATATGTAAAATTATATGGATGCAGAGTAAAATATGTACAGTAACTGTGCAAATATGAATAGTGCAGTAATTTTCTTCTTCTTCTTCTTCTTCTTCTTTCGGCTGCTCCCTTTAGGGGTCGCCACAGCGGATCATCTGCCTCCATCTTGCCCTATCCACTGCCTCCTCTACTTTCACACCAACCATCTCCAAGTCCACCTTCACTACATCCATAAACCTTCTCTGAGGTCTACCTCTTCTCCTTCTACCCGGCAGCTCCATCTCCAACATTCTTTGACCAATATATCCACTATTCCTCCTCAACACATGTCCAAACCATCTCAACCTGGACTCTCTGGCTTTATCTCCAAACTGCTCCACCTTCACCGTCCCTCTGATCTGCTCATTTCTAATCTTGTCCAGCCTTGTCACTCCCAATGAAAATCTCAGCATCTTCATCTCCGCCACCTCCAGCTCAGCCTCCTGTCTTTTAGACAGAGCCAGAGTCTCCAAACCAAACATCATAGCAGGACGCACTGCTGTCTTGTAAACCTTCCCTTTCACTCTTGCTGCTATCCTTCTGTCACACATCAGCCCTGACACCCGTCTCCACCCACCCCATCCTGCCTGCACCCTCTTCTTCACCTCTTTTCTACACTGTCCATTTCTCTGGATGGTTGACCCAAGATATTTGAAGTCATCCACCTTTACGACCTCTACTCCTTGCATCTTCACCTTTCCACCTGCCTCCCTCTCATTCACACACATGTATTCCGTCTTGTCTCTACTGACCTTCATTCCTCTCCTCTCCACTGCAAACCTCCACCTCTCCAGATTCTCTTCCACCTGCTCTCTACTCTCACCACAGATTACAATGTCATCTGCAAACATCATGGTCCATGGAGCCTCCTGCCTGACCTCATCTGTCAACCTGTCCATCACCATTGCAAACAAGAAGGGGCTCAAAGCTGATCCCTGATGTAACCCTACCTTCACCTTGAAACCATTTGTCACTCCAACTGCACACCTCACCACTGTCTCACTATCCTCATACATGTCCTGCACCACCCTAACATACTTTTCAGCTACACCTGACTTCCTCATACAGTACCACAGTTCCTGTCTTGGCACCCTATCATCTGCCTTCTCTAGATCCACAAAGACACAATGCAGCTCCTTCTGACCTTCTCTGTACTTCTCTACCAACACTCTCAACACAAAAACTGCATCTGTGGTTCTCTTTCTGGGCATGAAACCAAACTGCTGCTCACTGATCTGGACCTCTCGCCTTAGCCTTGCTTCAACAAACTCTTTCCCATACCTTCATGGTGTGGCTCATCAACTTTATACCTCTGTAGTTACTGCAGCTCTGCACATCAACCTTGTTCTTAAAAATGGGGACCAGTGCACTGCTTCTCCACTCATCAGGCATCCTCTCACTCTCCAGGATTTTGTTAAACAACCTGGTTAAAAAGTCCACTGCCTTCTCTCCTAAACATCTCCATACCTCCACAGGTCTGTCATCTGGACCAACTGCCTTTCCATTCTTCATCCTTTTTAAAGCTGCCCTCACTTCCACCTTACTAATTCTCTGCACTTCCTGATCCACTATCTCTCCCCCCGTTGTCCTCCTCTCTCTCTCTCTCGTTTTCCTCATTCATTAGTTCCTCAAAGTCCTCCTTCCATCTACTCAACACTCTCTGTTCATTCACTAGTACATTTCTCTCTCTATCCTTTATCAGCCTAACCTGCTGTACATCCTTTCCAGCTCTATCTCTCTGTTTAGCCAAACGATACAAGTCCTTAACTCCTTCTTTACTGTCCAGCCTCTCATACAGCTCATCACAGGCCTGAGCCTTTGCCCCCATTCTTTTCGCTATGCGACTAGCCTCACAGCACTCCTGCCTACTTCCTTCATCTCTCTGGTTATCCCACTTGTTCTTAGCTGCCTTCTTCTTCTGAATACTCTCCTGGACTTCCTCATTCCACCACCAACTTTCCTTGTCTTCTTTCCTCTGACCAGATGAAACTCCCAACACATTCTTGCCAGTTTCTCTCACCACCTTAGCTGTAGTTTCCCAGTCCTCAGGTAGCTCCTCACTGCCCCCAAGGGCCTGTTGCAATTTTTCCCTGAACTGCCTGCAACCATCGTCCTCCTTCAGCTTCCACCATCTAATCTCTGGCTCTGTCTTCACTCTCTTCCTCTTCTTTGTTTCTAACCTCATTCTACAGACAACCACCCTATGCTGCCTTGCTGCACTTTCCCCTGGCACCACTTTACAATCTCCAATCTCCTTTAGGTGGCATCTCCTGCTAAGGATATAATCCACCTGTGTGCACCTCCCTCCACTCCTGTATGTCACCCTGTGTTCTTCCCTCTTCTGAAAATACGTGTTCACCACAGCCATTTCCATTCTCTCTGCAAAATCTACAACCATCTAATAATAATAATAATAATAATCATCTTTATTTGTATAGCACCTTTCATACATACATGCAACTCAAAGTGCTTTACAGAATAAATAAAAAGAAAACAAAGATAAGCAAAACACATTAAAAGAAATAAAGATAGAAGGAAACAAAATAAAATAATGAAATAAAATGAAAAAGATAAAATGAAAAAGATAGAACAGACAAAAGTTTCTTAACTAAAAGCAGATCTAAACAGGAAGGTTTTAAGATTACTCTTGAAGCTGTACAGGGATGTAATGCCTCTTAGCTCCTCAGGAAGAGAGTTCCAAAGCTTTGGGCCATAGTGGCTAAAAGCACCCTCGCCAATCTTTAACCGGGTTTTAGGAATCACCAGTAGATTACTGTTTGAAGACCTGAGAGACCTGACAGGAACATATCTCACCATCATTTCACTGAGGTAAAGAGGAGCAAGACCATGAAGACATTTAAAAACCATCACCAGAACCTTAAAATCTATTCTAAAACTGACAGGTAACCAGTGCAGTGAGTGGAGTGCAGGTGTAATATGATCTCTCTTTCTTCTCCGGGTCAAGACCCTTGCAGCAGCATTCTGAACTCGCTGTAGGTGAGAGATAGAGCTCTTTGGGAGAGCAGATAAAACAGCGTTGCAATAATCTATCCTTGATGTGATAAATGCATGGACAAGTTTTCCACTATCAGCAGGAGAGAGCATATCTCGGACCTTAGCGATGTTTCTAAGGTGAAAATAAGCTGCCTTGCATGTAGTCATGATGTGTGATTTAAAGCTGAGCTCATTATCAAAAGTGACGCCCAAGTTCTTAACACATTGTTTGGCCTTCAGATTCATTTGATTTAAATAAGTCTGAACATCATTCTTTTGTGAATCACTGCCAATAACAAGAACCTCTGTCTTCTCTTTATTTAATTGCAGAAAATTGTCGGACATCCATGTCTGTATATCACCTATGCACTCAAACAGTGAGCTAATTGATTTTAGGGCTTTAGGTTCTAAAGAAATGTAAAGTTGAGTGTCATCTGCATATTGATGATAACTAATACCATGTTTGTTAATGATATGCGGTAATGGAAGCATATATAGGTTGAACAGTAAAGGCCCAAGAATTGATCCTTGGGGGACGCCACAAGTTATTTTTTGACGTGTGGAGGAAGAGGTACCTAATGCAACATAGTAATCGCGCCCAGTTAGATACGATCTAAACCAGTCTAAGACTAAGCCACTAAGGCCTACCCAGCTCTGTAGTCGATCAATAAGTATTTCATGATCAACAGTGTCAAAAGCAGCGCTTAAACCTTAAAAAGGACTGAGAGTTTGCCTGCATCGTTATTCAATCTAAGGTCATTTACTACCCTAACTAGTGCTGTTTCAGTGCTATGGAGAGCTCTGAAACCGGACTGAAAAGTGTCATTTATTTGGTTTACTTTAACATAATCATTCATCTGGGTTGACACAACTTTTTCAATGATTTTGCTAAGAAAAGGAAGGTTAGATATAGGTCGATAATTATTGAGAAATGTGGGATCAAGATTTCTGTTCTTTAGTAGTGGTTTAACCACTGCAGTTTTAAGAATATTAGGGAATTCTCCCAGTTGTAAAGACTGATTAACAATCATTAGAACTTCATTAGATAATGAGCTCAGAACCTGCTTGAAAAAGCATGTTGGTAAAGGGTCCAGTTCACATGTAGAGGATTTAAGTGATGAAATCACATCAAATAGTGTTACCATGTCAATTTCCTTGAAATAAGACATATTACAGTTAGGATGACTAACTGATATCAGGGCTGGTAGTCTATTAGTGCTTGTTGCTATATTCTGCCTTAAATTAGTAATCTTGTCCCTAAAAAATATTGCAAACTCATCACATTTTTCAACTGAAACGGATTCAGGGAAGACATGGGAGGTGGGGTTTACTAGCCGATCTATACTTCTGAACAGGGCAGCTGAGTTATTACTGGTTGAGTCGATTAAGGTAGAGTAATAGTTTTTCGGTGCTGATTTCACTTCACTGTTGTAAATCTGTAATGTTGTTTTATAGATATCAAAATGTACTACCAATTTTGACCTTCGCCAACGTCTCTCAGCCTGCCTGCAGTCTTGCCTGAGTTTTATAATAGATGTAGTGTTTCTCCAGGGCATCTTAATTCTTCCAGAAATAGTTTTAGTTACTTTTGGTGCCACAACATCAATACAGCTCCTAACTCTGTGTGTGAATGTTTCAACTAACTCATTCCCATTTTCTGAGAGGGGAGGGAGGGACTGTATCATGTCTGTGAAGGCCACGGCACTGCCAGCACTGAGATAACGCTTGGTTATTGTGTGCTTTTCACAGAGTGTTCTAATAGATAATGACATATTGAAAAATACACCAAAATGATCAGAGATTGCAACATCAGTAATTTCAGTATTATTAACATCTATGCGTTTAGAGATGATCAAATCTAAGGTGTGGCCGTGCCTATGAGTTGGACCTGATACATGTTGTGTGAGACCAAAAGAGTTAAGCATCCTCATGAATTCTGAAGTGACTGGATTTGTGGGTATATCCATGTGAATATTAAAATCCCCAGTAATTAAAACATAATCAAAATCAATTAAAATCCTAGAAAGCATTTCTGCAAAATCTTCAAGAAAGTCTGTATGTAGTCTGGGAGGATGGTATATAACAATCAATAGAACTG
Source organism: Pygocentrus nattereri (assembly GCF_015220715.1). Classification (NCBI taxonomy): domain Eukaryota; kingdom Metazoa; phylum Chordata; class Actinopteri; order Characiformes; family Serrasalmidae; genus Pygocentrus; species Pygocentrus nattereri. The sequence goes on along the minus strand of NC_051216.1, from coordinate 1,002,486 downwards.
GGTAAGTACTGTTCAGTTGTACTGCTAGATATTCAAACGTAGATTGTTCCCCTAGTGAGATCTGCTTACAGCAGAATGCTTTATGGTAAAAACAAGCAACACCACCACCTCTCTTATTTACTCTAGAGACGTTAAAATAGTTAAAATTGGAAGGAGAAGCTTCATTTAGTACTATTGCTCCGTTACCATCAAGCCAAGTCTCTGTTAGAAAAAGGAAGTCCAGACAGTAATCTTCAATTAATTTAGCTATGATAAAAGACTTGTTTGTGAGTGAGCAGACATTTAGTAAGGAGACTTTCAGGACTTGATGTGGTTGGTCAACAAAGCTTACATTACTTGTGCATTTCACCGGGATCAGATTTTGTTTGTTACAATGTCTTGTACTACTACGTTTTCTTCTGACTACATTTTTATTCCGAATCTGAGAGCCATGCAACCGGCTATTTACAAGAACTGGAATGTAGCACTGACTAGGAGCATGGACTCCAGAGTGTCAGACCTGCGAATTCACTGAGTGTGCAGGAGAAGTAGGTTCCTACAAGACTGCAGACTGTAGTGTTGCAGATCTTCCGCATTTCTGTCTTTCACACCATACATACCCAGCACCTCTTCATCCCCTCTGTTCCCTTCACCAACATGTCCATTGAAGTCTGCACCAATCACCAATCTCTCCACTCTAGGGACACCATCTACCGCTTCATCCATCTTACTCCAAAATTCCTCTTTCTCCTCTAACTGACAACCAACCTGTGGTGCATATGAACTGACCACATTCAAAATTACACCATCAACCTCCAACTTCAGGATCATGATCCTGTCTGACACTCTCTTTACATCCAGAACACTTTTCCCAAGCTGCTCCTTTAGGATTATCCCTACTCCATTTCTCTTCCTCTCTACACCATGATAGAACAGTTTGAATCCACCTCCAATGTTCCTGGCCTTGCCTCCTTTCCATCTGGTCTCCTGGACACGCAGAATATCTACCTTCCTTCTCTCCATCATGTCTGCAACCTCTCCGCCTTTACCAGTCATTGTCCCTATGTTCAGAGTCCCTACTCTAACCTCCACACTCCTGCCTTGTATTAGTTATTCATTATTGTTGTCAAACATATCCTTAAAAAGTCACACTTTTTCTTAGTTTTACTGTTTGATAAACATAACCTAACTAGCCAGATAGCCAGTTAGCAATGCTACTTGATTAAATAACTGACTAGTGTGTATGAGAGACTCAACATTATTGATCCACACTATCTGCCAATGGATGAAATGACTTTAGTAAAATTTTGTACTCATTTGTTTTGTCCTAATTTCAGTGTCCCATTTCAGCATGGAAGTAGCTCATAAACAATATATTTGTGCAGTTACCTGTTCTGGCACTAGTAGGAATCTGAAAAATGTTTATGCTGTCACAAATGGGTGAATGGACAATAGCAGTGTTTATCCAGGAAAAGAAAAGTAATGATTATCCAGGATGAAGCGTCAATTATGAAAATCACATTGTGTTTCCCTGTACATATACATAAATAAATGAATGGATGAATGAATGGATCAGTAGATGAATGCTTTAAATATAAGTGTTAAAACATATTTCTTAGAGACATTTGTGTAAGTGGTATTTAAAGTGTGTGGTTGGTTGATAAGCAGTGAGTACACACTTCAGCTGTATTTCTCGTGGACTTTATCAGGTGCAGTGGTGAAGAAGCTCCAACTACAGCTGAGGTGAAGCTTTGCATGACTGTTGGAGACACTGATAAGAAAGATGAGTTAAAAATGAAACAAGACTATAAAGAATTATTCTGCTCTCCTCCTCCTGATTCTAGCAGGCATATAATAGTAAAATTAAAATAATCATACTCCTTTCACCACTTACTTAATTTAAAAGAATCCTTTGTAGTTCTACAGTTACAGCCTTCAGTCCATCTGTTCCCCTGCATACTTTGTCACCCTGTTCTTAATGGTCAGCACCCACACAGAGCAGGTACTATTTGGGTGGTGGGTCATTCTCAGCACTGCAGTGACACTGACGTGATGGTGTTGTGTTAGTGTGTGTTGTGCTGGTGCGAGTGGATCAGACACAGCAGTGCTGCTGGAGTTTTTAAACACTGTGTCCACTCACTGTCCACTCTATTAGACACTCTTACAGAGCTATCAGAGACGATAGTTCATCTGCTGCTTCACAGTTTGTGTTGATCACCCAGCTGTTGGCTTGGTGTTTTTGTTGGTGGACTATTCTCAGTCCAGCAGTGGCACTTGGCAGCACTGCTCAGTCACTAAGTCTGATCTACTCACACCAGCACAACACACTGTAGATACAAGAAGGATGTTTTAATGAAGTGTCCAGTTGCTGCATGAAATCACATACACTGAAATACAAATTCACATAAAGACTCACAAACTTGCAGACGGACTCATACAGACTCACATACAGACTAATGTATTGACTCATACAGATTCATTTAAAATGCCATGTAAACACAGACACACAAAGCTAAATGTAGACTCCCTTACAGACTCACAAACATAAAACTCAGACATAAAAAGACTTGCACATAAACTCAAATACAGAGTTAGATTAAGATAACCAGATAATTCATATAAATTCAGATTTAAATAAAAACACACACAGTCTGATATACAGACTCCAAAAAAGATTTACATACAAACTCAAAGATGGGCACGCAGACTCATATAGTAACTCACACAGTGTCTCATACAGACTCACGCAAACTTAAACACAGACTCAAATTCAAACTCACATACATACTAAATTATAAACTTGCATACAACTCACATATTGTTTAATGCCTGCATTATATAGTCTAGGACATCTAGTTCTTGTTCAGCTGTATTGTCTGAAAGTTGCTGACTGGAGCTTCTCTGTCACTGTTATAAGGACAGTTTCTGTTGAGTGCACGGTTTGAAGCCAGACTGGTTGAGGTCCTGGAGCTGGTTCTGCATGAGAAAGAGAGACAGTTGGTTGCAAATTGCTGGTTTGAGAATTGTCATTGGAACAAAATGAGTGGGATGAGTTCCACTAGAGAAAGAAAGAGAATGGACTCTGGACAGAATCCTTGAGAGCTCTTGAACACTTTCAAATACAAAGGTCTCTTTGTCTTTGTGTCAGACAAAGGAGCTACAACTACAGCTATAGTATCTGTGGCCTATCTGAGGACAAGTGACAATACAGGGCAGTGCCACGTACGATTTATAATGGGGAAGTCCAAGGTAGGCCCATGGCCAGCCCACACCATTCCTCGATCAGAACTGTGCGCAGCTGTACTAGCTGTGGAACTGTGGAGCTGAGAAAAGATGGACATGGAGATAGACATTGAAAAGTTCTTTACTGACAGTTATGGGTTATATAAACAACGTGGCCAGAAGGTTCTACATATATGTTTCCAATCGAGTTGCTCAGATTAGGAGGTCCACGCACCCTGAGCAGTGGTTTTATGTCCCTACAGATCAGAATCCAGCAGATAATGCTGCAAGATCCATTCAGGCGAATCACCTACAAAATATGAACTGGCTTTCAGGTCCAGCATTCCTCTTGTGTACAGAGGCCGAAAGATTATCTGAAAGATTGTCTCTGTTAGTCCAGAGGCAGACCCAGAAATCATTTCAGAAATGACAACTCTCACCACAGATAGCCTTGTAACTACACTTGGTTCTCATCAGTCTAAGCTATTTTTAAACGGGAAAATCCTATGCAAAGCTATTACATGACTCACTAGTGTTGCTAAGGGAAAATAGAAGTTGGAAATGCTATTGTGATCACTGCAATACAACTGAGTTGTTAGATACAGAAGCTGTGATCATTGGTTCTGTTCAACAGGAGGTCTTTAAAGAGGAATATGACTACATTGAAAAGAAATGTTAAAAATGTGCTAAAAATCACATTGTGTGAAAAAGTCTTTATGCAGACTCATATCAACTATTTTCTGGGAGAATAAAACACATAAATGTAGTCACCAAGATAGAATTTGAGAATTAGATCATAGCCATTCAGAGCTTTTCAGGTCTTTCAGGTCTTCTCCGTCTCCTAATGCTGACAGGTGAGCTACACTTTGTAATTATGATTACCATCTTTTGACCTGCATGCAAAATGTGTAACACAGTAATGAAGTCCTTTTCAGAAAGTCAGTGTCAGTGATCAGTGCACCGCTATATTTTTATAACAGGAGTATTTTTGTCCTTGGGGAAAGCCATTCATGTGTGCCCGAATGTGTTTGAAGACATAGAAAAGATCATTTAACCCACATCAGTTCTTAACCAGGAAATTTACCATCTGACCAGTTCACATGATTTTGGTGCTCTATTATGAATTGCTTATGACACATGCAAATGAGAGAAAAGGGCAACAGTTCCACATATACCACAAACAGTAAAACATGCAGATATTCCTTGCTTGTGTGTGTGAGATGATGTGTTACTGCAACATAACTTGATCTTAAGTTTTATGAATTTGGCCCTGGTGTTCTGAACACTTTGCTTTTACAATATCTGAATCGCTTATAGACACTTTTTTTATCACTGCAAACATTTGAATTATTCTGCCTAAATCTTGATATCACAGATGTTACAGGAGGAAACGAGACTTAATGAGGGATATTCACAGTTTTTCTCCACATTTCAAATAAAAACAATCTAACTGAACTACAAGTCTACCATTTTTAATAATCACACAGTGAATTTACCCCATTGCTCATAATAAAGAGGACTGGTCAGATCATCTTTATCAACGGTTCAGCCTTTAAAAGGTCTGTACAGTAACTTTGACGAAGCACACCATTAGATGTTCTCAAACATTCACATATTTCAAGAAGGATTGAAATTTCAGACTTTTTGATAGGCCTGTCATGATCATCAAATTGTATCTGAAGAGTAACTGCCATATAAATGCACAGAATTACACATTAACAATTTCATTGCCATTTTTTGTTCTTCGTAAGCCACCACTAAAGTCCAAATGTAAAGAGGCTGAATTGGCAGATTAAGTCATTGGTTTACTACCCATCAATACTTAGTAGCTATTCACTAACAACTGATATAGGTTGAGCTGATAAGCTCAAATAAATCAATTAAATTGAAAACACACTATTCATGTCTGTTTGTTTTGAGGTAAACATACGTTTGTGAAAGCTAACAACTGTGGAAAAAACTGCAGTCAGCTTAATGACGTGTTCAGGTGATATAATAAATGTGACAGGCCTGTTAGGGCATCTGTAACAGCTCTAGCACTGCTTTACATTACAAAATGTTTGTCTCTGCTAGGCTGCTTATATGTACTAGGGTAAATTCATTTTGCATTCATAAATGACCTTACATACTCAAGTGTATTTTCCATACATAAAGCTCTGTGTGTGTGTGTGTGTGTGTGTGTGTGTGTGTGTGTGTGTGTGTGTGTGTGTGTGTGAGAGAGTCAATTACTGTCTTCTATCACTTCCAACTGTTAAAATTATGTTTTAATAATCACATATTCACCTCTACCAAATGTATCACTAGACGTAGCCTGGGAACTGTATTCCCAGTTTGTTTAGCTGCTCAGTTTGAGTGAACTGAAGCATCTGTGCTTCTGTGTGTGACATTTTATGTTAAGCACAGTTCTTTACATTAAATATCAGCAATAAGCAGCAGTGGATCTAGAACATTTTACTAGATGTGGCAAAGGGGTAGCAGGTACTTTTGGCAAGGTGGTATATATTTGTAGGTACATATAACAGATTTAAAACATGCAAAACAGCAGCAACCAATATTTATGCCATGGACAATAGCAGCTTTGTACAAAGATTCATTTGCACCAAAGATATCACTGGGTCATCTTCCCCAGTGTGTCTCATAGGGCAGAAAGAAATTACAGTTTATTTTACAGATTACAAAAGCCATTTTATACACTAGCCCAGTAGATCAGACAGAAATAACTTTTTGAGGAGGCCTGTGAAAAAAGTGACCACATTGGGGTGGAGGAGAGAGAGTTCTCATATATGGTAGCTGTTGTCTAGCTTTCCAACTGCACACTAAGCTATTTAACTTAAATAAAGTAGCTTGGTTTATTGCAACATTATCTTGAACAATATTTGAATTTCTAAGCTGTACCCTGAATGCTGCAGAAACTGACTGATGGCTTTGAAAATTTTGGTGAAAAGTCAATATTTGTCGTTTTGTTCAGGGCCGAAAACAGCCAACAGTGCTGCTAGCAGTACAGATGTGTGACATAACGAGGGGGAGCTAACAACAGAGGAGGCTAATATAAGCTTTGAGAATTTAATTTATATGGTTATTAATTAAGGAATTGTAGGGAATGTAAAAATTACACTGAATATACTGAAAGAATGGAAGATACAGAGCAAGCTTAGATATTGGAATTTTGCTAAATCGCTCCTGATTACCTATTTTGACATTTGACATACAGTATTAATTGAAATTATAATGATGCTTATTAACTCTCCAGTGTCTTACTGAGTTCTTGTCCTTTATGCTATTCATTGCTGTGGTCAGTTTCGTATGTTTTAAGGAGCCAATCAGAAGTTAGAGAAATACTTTGCTGTGACTGGTTGAGAATGAAAATGGCACAAAGAACATTAAGGAAAAAATACAGATATAATTAGCCATAATTAGCAAAAAATTAAGGAATACAGCATCCACCCCAGTCCCCTTTAGCACCAGCCTGGCAAATGATTGCCAGGTTGTGTGAATGAATAGCATAATACTTAAATAATAGAATTATTTTTTCTTTTGTCTTTTAGGGGTTCTTTTTAGTTTTAGGAGTATAAATGTATTGTGCTCAATTCTATTTTGCATTATATTTTAGAGGCTGCAGAGGTTGCAAGAACTCCAGAGAGGGAGGCAGCTGCCAATATTTGCCTCCCCATAGATCTGATCCCATGCTAAATGTTACCCATGAGAAGTAATCTGAATATGTATTGCCATTTTTATCTGTGTAAGACAGATAAAAGAATCCGTATCGGTGCTGATATTGGAATATTACCCTTCACATTATATTTCAGTCTGCACTGTGGTATCAAGTCAAAAATAAATTTGGAGGCATCACACATCCCTAAATGCTACTGTTTCTATTGTGTGAGTTTGAAGAAGAAGTGGATGAAATTGGAAAGTCCACAACTTCTGACATTAAAAAGAGCCAAATGTGACCATAATAACTGCTATGAACAACTTTCTAACTAGGAAAATGCTGTTTTATTTTTTCTTTATTACTGCTGTTATTTTTTTGTTACTCGTGTTCTTGTTTGTTAACCCTGTTCAATTTAAACATAGCAAATTAAATTAATTAGAGATCTTTGTAAATTTGCAGCACATTGTTTCTCTTCACTGCTAGGCATCACAGTGGGGGAAGTTCAGAAAAGAGTCATCAAAGGAACGCCCTGTGGGAATAATGACGGCCAACACCACGTGATCCTGGGTTTTGTTACTAAAAGGAAAACAAACGAATACATCTGTGGAGGGTCTCTCATTAGTAAACAGTGGATTCTGACAGCTGCCCACTGTATTATGCCGTTAGTATGATAGTAGTGCTGTATCTTATAATGAACATACATAATATACAGTTTCATCCTACAGGTTAAATTCTGGGTTGTTGAACTGAAGCTTAGTATTAGTGGAAAGCAGGTTTCCATTCCACACTGACCACCAAAGGGTTACAAATTACACTATATGAACAAAAGTATTGAGACACCTACACATTACGCATACAGGAGCTTTTTATGACTCCCATTTTAAATCCATAGGTATTAATATGAAGTTGGTCCCTTTTCGCAGCTATAACAGATCCACTCTTCTGGGAAGCTTTCTACAAGATTTTGAAGCATGTCTGTGGGAATTTTTACATTTATCCAGAAGAGCATTTGTGAGGTCACACACTGACGTTGGACAAATAATTAATTAATAAATAAATAAATAAATAAATACATGTGACCCTTATTAGTCCCACAACGGGGAAATTTCACCTCCGTATTTAACCCATCTGTGCAGTGAAACACCACATACACACTAGTGAGCACACACACACTAGGGGTCAGTGAGCACACTTGCCTGGAGCGGTGGGCAGCCCTACCCACAGCGCCCGGGGAGCAGTTGGGGGTTAGGTGTCTTGCTCAAGGACACCTCAGTCATGTGCTGTCGGCTCTGGGGATCGAACCGGTGACCTTCTTGTTACAGGGCCAGTTCCCTAACCTCCAGCCCACGACTGCCCCCAAGAGACAAGAGAGCCTAGCTCACAATGTCTGTTCTAGTTCTAATTCAAAGGTGTTTGATGCGGTTGAGGTCAGGGCTTTGTGAGGGCCAGTCAAGTTCTTCCACATCTAGAGTTACAAGCGACCCTTTTACTGCCCTGTTGTGGCTCTAAAGCGGAGTTATATTTTTAAGTAAAATAATCATCCTTTGCAGTAACAAAAAGCTTTGCTGAGCCTTCTGACATACAGTTCAAACAACAAATGGTCTTAAACACTGGAGTTAATTCATGAATGGTGTTAAATGCTGCTAACTTACCCTTTAATCCTGAAGGTTGTTATGCAGACTACTGGTAACACAGCAGCGCAGACAACAATCTCGCCTAGTAGCTAACAAAAAAGGCAAAGAAGAGAAATATTTAAGATGTACATTGAAAATGTCAACCACTATAAAGTCATGAAGCTAATGTCAGCTTCTTAGTTGTTCAAATTGAACCCTTCCACCTTAAAACGTGCAGCAGTTACATACTGCGCTACTCCGCTCCTGCTGTGGCCTTCACCGCCACTGCGCTACTTGTTCATCTCCATGGCATTGCTGTTAGCCACTAGCTGTTTATATTCTCTGTGTTTGTTTCTGGTTAGTCCAAGATTTGTGTGCTATACTCCTTCTGAGCTACATAGGTTCAATAATTCCAATTGTCTCTCTATAGCAGCTGCTGTATCTGCCTGTAAAGCAGGTGTATTGTCCTGACATCGTTATGTTCAGTGGGGCTTGAGACAGTATCGTAATGGATCCTTCCACCACTCGGAAGGCACATGGTTCATGATGCACATCGTACTGCCAATTTATGTAACCTACACTCTCTGCCTCCCAGTACTCCTGGCACCTCTTTTGCACTCTTGAATCTCTCTTTTTAGTAAATCGCCTGTGCTGCAGTATTATATTATACTCGATAATATAATTGACATGCTCTTCCTAACCGAAACTTGACAACAAGCTGGTGACTTTTTCGCATTAAACCGGGCAACTCCCACTAATTTCAAATACGTTTGTAAACCCCGATCCTCTGGGTAAGGAGGAAGCCTGGCAATTCTGTCATTTTTAACAGTAAAATCATTTTATTTATTATTATATTACTGAACTTAGACTTACAGCTGCAACCTATTTTGAAAATCTTACTTTGAAATTGCCCAATTCCATAATTGCAGTATTGCCCTCCAAAGCCTATTGCTCCTTTCTTTTCTGAACTATCGGAGCTACTTACACTTGTTTGCTCAATTTCTCCCTGCTTGTTGCTAATCAGTGACTTTAATATTCATGTAGACTCTCAAGGCTGCAAAACTGCTAATGATTTTACCTCGCTCCTCGACTGTTTCTAACTCGTACAACATGTACATTTTTCTACCCATAAGAAAGGTCACACCCTTAATCTAGTCTGCTCTTCTACTGTATCTATTCTTAATCTCTGCCTTTCACTGTTTTCATTGTCTGATCACAAGCTTATTTTGTTTACAGCTCCTATGAATCTGCCTCACCGTTCTTAAAGATCCATTTCATTCCGTAAGATTCAGTCTGTCGACCCCCTTACTCTTAGCCAGTCCATTTCTACTGTGTTTCCTACTGATATTGCTCCTTCTTCTCCTGATGACCATGCTACTATGCTTAATGCTGAACTTTCTGACTCTTAATGCACTAGCGCCTTGGAAATCTAACACTTAACTTTGTCACCTCCTCTCCCTGGTATACCAATGAACTCCACAAAAAAGCAAAGCTCTGTTCATGTGGAGGCTTACAAACAACACCTATTAGCTTATAAAGATGCCCTGCATTCAGCCAAATCAGCCTCTCTCTCTGGTCTCATTAATAATTCAAACACAAACTCCCATCATCTTTTCTCCCCTGCACTTTGCGACTCATGTTTAAATTTCTTTGAATCAAAAATGACACAAATCAACAGCTTTCTGCTATCCCCTACTAATAATACCTCTTCCCTTTACTCTCTGACTGTCCATTCTATAAGCCCCAGCTCCCCCACCTCCAATCTCTCTGCTTTTAACACTGTTGATTCTTCTTCCATTATATACACCATAACTACTTCTGAAACTACTTAACGCTTCAAGCTTGTCTTTCTGCCCTGGTCCCTCATCTCACAATTCTTGTCAATAACTTGCTTCTCTATGGACAGGTAGCCTCTGCTTACAAGATTGCTGCTATCACACCCATAATTAAAAAAACCTGTACTTGATCCACTAGAAGTCAGTAATTACCAGCCCATTTCTAACCTCCCTTTCATGTCCAAAGTACTTGAAAGAACTCTGGCTATCCAACTCCAGTAACTGCCTCTTTGAACAATTCCAGTCTGGATTTTGTCTCTCTCTTTGCCCAGAAACTGCCTTAATAAAATCAGTTTAAGGGATTGAGAATGAGAGGAGGCATACTAGTGGACAGAGGCAAAATACTGGTGGATTCCATCACCTTTCTCCTCAAAGAAGGTGAAAAAATCCTCAGGGGTGAGAGAAGAGGGTTGAGGAGAGAGGAGAAAATGCTGGAGAGCTTGCATGAATCAGATGCTGATGCTTCCAGTTTCCCTCTGTAGAAAGATGACTTTGCAGCAGTAACTTTGAGTGAGAACTTGGAAAGGAGAGATTGGCAGGAGTGAAGATCTGAGTCAATCTGGGATTTCCTCCACCTTCTCTCAGCCTTCCTTAGTTTTTAGTTCTTGCCAATTGAAGTGCAGGGCACCCATCAGCCAGGGGGCAGATGGGGAAGATCTTGCAGACCAGAATGAAGAAAGTATAACATCCATAGCTGTGTCCCATGAGAGAGAAGAAAATGAATAGGGATGGGGAAGGGTGGTCAGGATAGTTGAAGCAAAAAACGAGGAAGGAATGGATGCAGGGTGAAGGAAAGTGGTGCAGGGGAGGTTCATTAAACATGTGGTCATTACACTGTCTTATTTACTGGTCACAGCAAATAGTTATTTATAAGCTCACCATGGCTGTGATGTCTTTTTAATGTGAGCACTGTGCACATTGTGAGCACACGTCTTTTTAATGCTACGGCATTTTTGGCAGTGCCCTTGGTAAGAACCAATCAAAACCCACATGGAAATGAGGTCATGCATATTAAAGACCCATGCTAAGTGAAGCTCCAGTTTGCTATAAGAATGGACACAGTGAGAGAAATGAAAATAAAGAAAATATAAAAACTAAAATTCTCAGAAACAGAGCTATGAATTACAAGGGAAGAAATGCAGGCAGATAATAGTAAATTGTTTGGTAAAGATGCTTTTAACTTCAATCAATCTTTATCAGAAAATCAAGTCTGGTCTATCAAAAAGGTAGAAAATGTATTATTAAAATAAATGGGTTTTTAAATTGTACAACAGCTCTCTTTTAACCGAGGAGAATGGCAAAACAGAAATCATCGTGTATTTTAACGTGTAGTTTTAAAGTATTGACAATTACAGTTTGGACCACCTTTTAATATGCGCTGATCAATTACTTTCCTTTTAAACCACTTAATACAAGCCGGCAAACTCAAAAGAACAAAATAATAAACGTTGCAGGCCTGATCAAACTCGTTGCAGCATAAAGTGGATCCGTATTTTTAAGGGAAAAGTCGGCTTACAGTTCCGGTTTTAATGTCGTGTGTCCAACTCTCACCAACGTCACCAAAGCGTGCTCACAGCCGTCCACCGGTCTCTCTCTCGCTCTCCTCTCTCTCTCTTGCTCTCTCTCTCGCTCTCCTCTCTCTCTTGCTCTCTCTCGCTCTCGCCTCTCTCTTGCTCTCTCTCTCGCTCTCGCTCTCCTCTCTCGCGCTCTCCTCTCTCTCGCTCTCCTCTCTCTCTCGCTCTCCTCTCTCGCGCTCTCCTCTCTCTCGCTCTCGCTCTCTCTCTCGCTCTCCTCTCTCTCGCTCTTGCTCTCTCTCTCGCTCTCCTCTCTTTCTGTCTCGTGATGCAGGCAGGTGCTCCCAGCGATGGCTAACCCGCGGAACCTCGAGCGTCTCCGGGCAGCGTAAATGTCCCTCGTACACAGTCTTCACCACTGCGCAGTCCAGCACACACAAAACTCCTCTGTACTACTGAACCAGTAAAAGTGCTTAAGCTAGCGGCTAAAGCTAACGGGCTCAGTCCAGGATACGAGCACTGCAGCATACCATAGTAGCTAGCGGCTAATGCTAATTCTCCCACTTCTGAGCAGTGGTAATTCACACAATACATCACTCACGCAGTTCTGCTCTGTAACTGGTGACTTTACATGATGCAGCAGACCGGGTGGGTGGCAGTTCACTGTCGCTAAATGAGGATAAAACTGAGCTCTGCCAGCTGCAGTAGCTCCTGCCAGCCTCATCACATCACCCCTCCCATACCTGACCCCGGGCCATTCTAAAAGGAGGAGAACAATGATAGGCACTCTCTCTGTCCTACAGCATTTCCTTAAACGCTGACAATAGTTGTGGAAGCACATGGAATTCCAGTACGTTCCACTCAAATGCCGTTCATCCACGCATACGTGCAATTAATTTCCACCAATTCACACAGACTACACGTATTCACATTGAATTGGAAGTGAAAAATATTTGAAAATATCAAAATAAGAGCAGGGTTTTAGCCCAGGGCTACATGCATATATGTATACTAAGGATGTATATCTTCACCACTAAGGTCGATTCGATACACATCTCGATACACTGCCACCGATACGATATAATTGCGATACTCTGAAACCCCTTGTCGATACGATGCGATACAAATCACTCCTGTTCACGATATGATGCGATTCAAAAACGATTGGATAACGCTATGACTTAATTATATGAGGATTGGGTTTGATAAGTGATCATTCGATACAGTTATTTGAGGTTTGAGGATGTATTGGCCTGACCCATCAGTTTTCTTAACTCAATAGCATTGTGCGTGACAGTGTGTGTCAGTAAAAAATGCCCTTTGTGGTATTTTATACCTTGGGTCTAAGATGTGGACCAGTTGTTTAAATCCCTCATTCTCTATGACGCTGTAGGGCTGAATACCTTTGCAAATAAAGTAGGCTATGCATCAGTTATGGCTTGGGAGCGAGCAGATTTAGCTGCCAGGGCCGTGCTTTGCCTAAATAAACTTGCGATAGACCCGTCACCTCCTTTGCTGCTGCTCAGTGTGGCTCGTGTTTCAGCAGGATCCGGAGAAAACGAGGGGGTCGCGGCCGCAGAGACGTCCACACCGTGCCGTCTTTTCATGTGTCGCCAGGTTCGTTGTGCTACCAACGTATTTGACAGCCCCACGGCATTGTTTTCAGATTGCGTGCGTCTTGTCAAGTTGACCACCTCGCTTAAAAAACCCGAAATATTGCCACACGTTTGATTTGTGTGTCTTTTTTGGTGCATTAAGTCTCTTTGTCGTTGCTAATGCCCTCGTTTCCCTCCAGCTTTGTTGTGTACGTCTGCGTGCTTGCGTCAGTACCTGAGGACACGATGCTGCATTTATGTGGCCTCGAAAAAAAAAAGAAACCAATAAAAATAAAAAACATGTTGCCTCTGAAAATACGTTAGAATAAGGAATAGATACTGGAAAACAAAACACCCGATGGTATTTGCCGATGTAAAAAGGCTACAGGAGATGCACCGTAAATTCGCCCCAAATTAAACCCGATGCACGTTGAATCTACCAGTGCAGTCGAATCGCAGACACGTGTGCCGAATCACCGATGTGAATCGGTGAATCTCCCCATCCCTAATGTATACAATGTATATATACCAGGACTAGATTTTATGGAGGTGAAAGGGGATCTCATACTTTCAAAAAGATTAAATGAAAATCATTATTAAATGATTATTATCTTACACTTTGTCCTGCATAAAAACAAGCACAATAATTACAGTATAAAGCAAGAGATCTGCAGTGTGATCATTATTCACCAAACCTTTGTGACAATTTGACCTTTATACACCTAAATATTCTCATTATTTATTGTTATATTCTGCAATTTGAATTAAATTTATTTTTTACCATTATTATTTTTAATAAACAACACATTACTTTGTGATTTTATATGATGTTAGTTTATGCCAGGTCTCAGTTGGTGCAAATTTACAGAGCTTCACAGCCTGAAAAGACTCTTTCTGTACTTGACCATTTTATTTTTGTGACAACCTTTGTGACAACCTTGTTGTAAAAAGCGCTATATAAATAAACTTGAATTGAATTGAATATTTTTAACCTGAAGGAGCGGTGATCAGTAAGGATTGTGTAGTTTAGTCAGATTACTGACAGCTTAAGTGTAAAAAATAAATTTCTACTCTCCCTTCTATTATCTCTGTCTCTCTCACCCACTCACATCCACAGGGCAATTCTGGTGGCAGCCTGACCTCTGGTGGAGTTCTGCATGGAGTGGTTTCAGCTGGCACTGAAGAAATGTGTGCTGATCCTATAATATTCATGGATGTCTGCCGCTACAGAAAGTGGATCAATCAAGTTACTAAATTGTAACAGATTCATGAGAGAGAGCGTGAGATGATAAAGTTCTGCTAATACAAGATAAAACTGCTAATAAAGAGATCAGATCTTTCCAAGAGCACAAACATGTTTATCTGTCCTGTTTGACAAATATAAATACCTGACAAGTATTTTGGTATCCATAATGTATGTGTGTGTGTGTGTGTGTGTGTGTGTGTGTGTGTGTGTGTGTGTACACAAGCGTGTAGGACAGAACGGCTGGGCAGTGAAAATGGGAGAGAAGCGGAGGTGGGCAAAGCGTCTTTCTCCACTAACACGATCTGGGACAAGATACTCACAATGTATTTGAATTAAAAGCTGGCACTATGCTTAAAAGAAAAGTGCCATTTCAGAGCAAAACTAATGAGAAACTTTGAAGAAACCCTGACCTCAACCCACCTTTCAGAGAAGCTGCAAGCCAGGCCTTCTCATTGAACATCAGTTCACACCCCGCATCCGCATATGCTCTATTGATTGTCTTTTTGCTTTGTTTCTGATTTGAAGTACTATTTAGTATCATCTTCCTCACTTATCACCCACACCCTCATATCAGAATCCCAAATACCTTAAACTAAAGGACCAGATCATCTACATAAAAATACATTTTTTACATACTTTTTCAAGTCCAGGGGCTGTATTACAGAAACTTCTCAAGTCTGAAATCTTATCTTTAGTGACCATGACAACTTCAGTCAGGACTTAATTTATGGCTGAAGCTATTACAGAACAACAGTTCTTATCATTAACTTCAGATAAGAAATCAGTATCACACAAACATCTCAGCTAGACTAAATCTCCTAAATACTGTCCTAACTTTAGGATAAAACCAAACGCTGTCTTAACTTCTGTTTAAGCATCTGTTTATATCATTTTTAGGCTTCTCTGTCAGGCAGCTTAGTTCAATACTGGAATAATGACGTTACATCCCGGATAGCAAAAATGATCTGGCCCAAATGCCCCACTAGATCTGGCCCAGATCTGCAAAATGGGTCCAGCCCAGATTCTTTTGACACAACGGGCCGACACTTGCCAAGCATCAGACCAATTCCCAATGATTTGTTTACTCATGTGGCCCAGATGTGGGCCACATCCGTTATGTTTATTTTACATATGGATCAGCTCTGGACCGGATTCGCAATGCCTCTTCCATGTTACTTTCATTTGTCCTTTTTTAGTTATTTTATTATATTAGAATGTATAGAATTATTATTTTTTATCACAATATAACTACAATATGTACAATATAGTTATTAAAGGTTTATTAAAAAGGTAGAATGTTTTTTAAATTTCCATGTTACAAACCCAACCCTGGGCCCTGTATACAGATTTTAGTGTTTTTCTGCTCCAACACACCCACTTTAACTCACAAAGGGCTTGATATGTAGATGATTAGTTGCACCAGGTGTGTTTGTTTCAGAGAAAACACTAAAATATACAGGGCAGTGGGTACTCCAAGAACAGAGCTGACAACCAATGAGATATAGTTTCTTCACAGAAAATATTTCTGTTACTGAATATATTTCTAATAGAAGAGTCTATTAAGTGAAACAATAACATTACAATTTATGTAAAGTAAAACAAAAAATAATAACAATCATGTTTCATTATATTTACTTCAATTGACAATGTACAAACACAGAATAACATGCTTTAACTGTTATAAACTGAATGAATAAAAACAGGGTAAGATGTGTGGTGCAATTGCCAAATGTTTTTCAATTCCATTTTACACTACAAATCAAGGCACATTACTTCATATTGCTATTGCAACCTATACAATCTTAATAAAATGATTAAAGCTGTCTGTACTATACTGTATACTATAAATGATGTGAATAGATAAATTATGATAGATATGAATAGATAACTTTCAGAAAAGCTCCTCACCCTCGGACTGACCCCTGCCCTCTGCAACTGGGTGCTGAACTTTCTATCAGACAGACCCCAGTCAGTCAGAGTTGGCAACCACACATCCAGCATAAGAACAGTCAGCACAGGGGTCCCCCAGGGCTGTGTGCTGAGCCCCCTTCTGTACACACTCTTCACGTATGACTGCGTGGCTTCCCAGAACTACCCTTACATTACATTACATTACATTTAGCAGACGCTTTTATCCAAAGCGACTTACAAATAATGAGGTACATAGAACAAACATAGTCAGGCCTTAAAGGAGGCCAAAGGGTAATAGCGGGGTAGAGAAGGGAAGGAGGGCAAGATCATCAAGTTCGCTGATGATACTACAGTCGTTGGACTGATCACTGGTGGGTCGAGTCAGCGTACAGGAAGGAGGTGGCCGAGCTGGTGGCCTGGTGTCATAACAACAATCTCTCCTTGAATGCAGACAAGACCAAGGAAATGATTGTTGATCCAAGGAGGAAGCGGGAGCTGCACACACCCCTGTATGTTGGTGAGACTGAGGTGGAGAGGGTGAAAACCTTCAAATTCCTCAGCATCCACATCAGTGAGGATCTCACCTGGTCTCACAACACACACCTCATCAGGAAGTCCCAGCAGCGACTGAACTTTCTGAGAAGGCTGAGGAAATTTGCCATTCTCAGCACCTTCTACAGGAGCACGATCGAGAATGTTCTTACCAGCTCCATCATGGTCTGGTATGGAAACTGCACTGCTCAGGACAGGAAGGCTCTCCAGCGTGTGATCAAAACTGCCCAGTCCATCTCAGGAGCAGCCGCCCCCTCACTACAGGACATTTATCACACCAGGGTCATCAGGAGGGCCCACAGCATCACCAGGGACAGTGCACACCCCCAGCACAGACTCTTCACACTCCTACCTTCAGGCAGACGTTACAGGAGTGTGAAGTCCAGGACGACAAGACTGACCAACAGCTTCTATTCACAGGCCATCAGGCTGGTGAACACCTCACTCACTACCTCTTCCCCCCTCCCAATCTGAACTGATTTAACCTTCCACTCAACAACTGCACCTTACCTGCACTGCACTGCTGCTGTTAGAACAATACTGTTTACATCTATTACTGCACAGGGTAACATTGTTTACTGTTTACATCTGTTTTCATGTCACTTGATGCACTTTATGAACAGCTGCTCCACTTATTTGCACGTACGCATGTGTAACTTTAATCTTATTTCAACTTTGCACATACTGTACACTTTTTGCTTTTACCTTTTACTACGTTTTTTTTTACGGAGTTATTATTATATTTTCTTTTTTTTATCCTCTTAAGAGTTTATATGGTGAATGGAGGAACAGCAAAGTAAGAATTTCATTGTACAGTGCAACTGCCTGCTCTGCTGTGCACATGACAATAAAACTCTTGAATCTTGAATATCTAGTCTTTAAGATACTCTGAAACAGAAAGCATGCAACACCATCACAAATCATATTACCTTATAGAGAATACTTCTTAATTCATAACCATTGTTAATTGACAAATTCTAATGCTAACATATACATTTATGAAACACAAACTTGTGAATGATAACATTAGACTAATAAAAATAATTAAAAAAACATTCTTGGAAGACGGTGGTGTTGTAGTGCCAATTTAGAGCCAGCTTTGGTCAAGGAAACTGCTCCTTAAGGGTTCTCCTGCAATAAAACAGTAAAATGTAAGATTGCCACAACAAAATGAACTAAACAACAATGAAACTGCATGACACCCATGCAGCAGTTTCTATCAGTGTAACAAGAAGCAAACTTTTGTTTATCAAGATAAATGCAAGAGAGTGATCAGTTGCAAGCAAAGGCCTGTTCTTCACACCTCAGCCTTTTAAAACAAGACAATGATATTGATATGATATTACCAATTACTTTTTTCTCTGTGGGTTCTGTGCCACCATAAACCAGTTTTCTTCCAACCCTGTGCATAAATAGAGAAAGTTTTTTACATCGAACCTGTAGTATATAAAGTGGATCTATTTACTTCAGCGGAACCACTCCCCTAGCTATTGAGTTTACCTGTAGGTTACCTGCCAGTGCAGTGATATGTGGACATTGAGACTACAGTGAAGCTCAGCAAAAGTCATGTTCATTCTACCTCCGAGTTGAATCATTTATTCATGTTTACTTTGTTGAGTAAAGACACAAATGGCGACGAGTAAAACCGGACCCTAAACAACTGCACGAAACCGGAGGGAAGGAGAAACGAAGAGGAGACGAAACGAAACCTAGCAAAGGATCTGTGAGTAACAGTGCATAGCACACAGTGAAAGGATAAACGGATACGATCTGGATTTCATGTCCGAAATGGCTTACGTTGGGAAAGAAGAGGAGTTTGATAGCTCAAATGAAGACTGGGAATCATGCATAGAGCGAGTGGAGTTATACTGCGACGCTAATGATATCGAGGATAACAAAAAAAGTTCCGTCCTCCTCAGTCTAATGGGAGCTAAAACTTACGGTCTACTGCGTAATCTCCTGAGCCCCGTGAAACCGTCGAGCAAGTCATACAAAGACATTGTTGAGACGTTGCAGAAGCACTTAAACCCCGCACCATTAGTGATAGCAGAAAGATTCAGATTTCATAAACGGAATCAAACAATGGATGAAAGCATATCTGAGTATATGGCCGAACTGCGCAAACTCTCGCAGCATTGTGACTTTAAAGATGGGCTTAACGATGCCTTAAGAGATCGATTGGTATGTGGCATTCACTGTACAAGCACACAGAAAAGGCTACTGTCAGAAAAAGAGCTAGATTTGAAGAAAGCATTCGAACTAGCTATCTCAATGGAAACAGCAGCTAAGGGTGCATCAGAGCTACAGAAGGAACCCCTAGAAAACGAAGTACATCAAATGTCCTTGAATGGGAAAAAGCAAAAATGCTACAGGTGTGGTAAATCCTCTCACCATGCAAACGACTGCTGGTTCAAAGAAAAGACATGTAGGAAATGCCACAAACAAGGCCACATAGAAAGAGCATGCAAAACAGACCAAACTAATACCCAAAAAGAAAAATCTGGAAAGAGCAAAGGGTTTAAACCTAAATTAAAGGCCAAAGCAAATGAAATGCACAAAGTAACAGAACATTCAGATAACACACACAGCAGTGAGGAAGATGACTTGTCATGTTTAGAGCTGCATAGCATAACTGGAGAAGACCGGAAAATAATATGGGTCACGACAACAGTGTCTGGAGTGAAACTTAAAATGGAACTGGACACAGGTTCAGCCTTGTCAGTTATCTCTAAGACCGACTATGACAGGCTGTTTTCTCACTTACCGCTGAAAAAGACATCAGTGATGTTAAAAACGTACACAGGTGAAAAGGTGTCACCCAAAGGGAAACTTAAAGTGGATGTGGCCTATGGTGACCAAACACACAAGTTAGAGCTCTATGTCCTGAAAACCACAGGCCCAGCTCTACTAGGGCGTGAATGGCTGAGAAGAGTTCAGCTTGATTGGCATGCAATAAAAGCCCTGAATATCTCAACAAACCGCAAGAGCTCCACCCGCAGCCCTGACCAGAGACTGTCACAGTTGTTGGAGGCTAATGCACACGTGTTTGAGAAAGGCATTGGTAAACTTAAACACCTAAAGGCCAAAATTGAACTTGAAAAACATGCCAACCCAAGATTTCACAAAGCGCACCCAGTGCCGTATGCACTACGTCCTATGGTAGACGCCGAACTGCAGAATTTGGAGGCATCTGGCATTCTCTCAAAAGTTGACTGGAGTGACTGGGCTACGCCCATTGTTCCCGTGATGAAGAAAGGAAAAAGTGAAGTGCGTATATGTGGGGACTTCAAGGTGAGTGTAGAGGATGGAAATATACAGGAACCTTTATCTTGAAACTTTCCTAATATCGTGTGATTTTGGCCAATGAGGGCCTTTGGTGGGCGGGGCTGAGGGAGAGGGGGAGAGTGGGGGGAGAGAGCAGAAAAACAGGGGGCTCGGACATTTTGAGCTCGAATCAGCTCCATCTTTTCCTCCTAAAATCCTAAACCCTCGGACTCTGAGCACAGCTGAGAGCGTTGTCTGAAAGTCTGTGGACCCGTCATCAGCTGGGGTGAGCAGCTAGACTGCTATTACGGAAGAACCCCGTCTTTCTGTGGCGTGCAGAGCCGTGTGTCTGGACAGAGGAGGGGAGAAAATGGAGCGAGCAGCTTAACGAGTTTCCACACGGACGGACTGTGTAGTGGAGCTGAGCTGCGGGTCGAGCAGGAGGAGGACTGTGGTGAGTTGAATTCTGCCGCCAGTGGCTGTGAGAGTCTGATAGGGGAGAGTCACTGCCTGCGCCACTCCCCGTGCGGGTGAGTGGGTGTGAGACTGAGCTCAGCTGCTCCTCTGCCATCTTCTGATCAGCTCTATTAAAGTAAGGTGCCCTGCATCACAGACATCCTCTAGCCTCTCTCACAGTAATACAGACGGGTAACTGGGCATTATACATTCCTGG
This sequence comes from Pygocentrus nattereri, assembly GCF_015220715.1. NCBI lineage: Eukaryota > Metazoa > Chordata > Actinopteri > Characiformes > Serrasalmidae > Pygocentrus > Pygocentrus nattereri. The sequence continues at coordinate 981,430 of NC_051216.1, read as the reverse complement.
GTTCAAGAGACTGAGTCATTTACGTTCCCTGAAGAAGAAGAAGGAGTGTTTTCTTATCGTGTTAGAGACGGAGTTATTACACTCGTTGAAAGAGAAAGTTTCTTTGTGTTGATTCAGAATGACACTGTTGTCCATTCATATCCTGGGACTGGTCAGAGGGTAAAACAGCTTCCAATTTCTCTTGAGGTTGAGAGCACTGTAAAGTGAATTATAACACTGTTGTGTGTTTTCAACAGTAAAAAAGGGAAATGGACTGTTATTGTTTCCTGAACTCAACAAATGATACTTGAACTGAAAAGGGAAGTTAATTGAAAATGATAATAAATTCTCAATTGTCTCATCTTTAACAATCGCCTATTCTGGATGAGTACTTACCTAGGGGTAGGGGCGTCTCTCCTTCCTTGCTAGATCTGGGCAGGGCGGGTCTAACACAACGCATTGGTGCACGTTCAGGCTGTGTTTTACACTTCAGGGGGCTACCGTGGTATTGATATTTCCTGAAGCCCACCTCGCCACATCTTATGCACTACCGTTAATTTTCTAATGCAGCAGGGTAGACACAAACATACTTCAGATTCAGTGTCCTAAATGTAAACTGACAGTCCAGTTATTCCAGGCTCATTCCAAGTCCAGGAAAGTGACATTGCGAGTGATGCTCTGTTTATTGTGCAGTGAATATGCCAACAGTTTCATTAGCAATGTGGTCCATTTATCTTTCCAGACTTTGTGTTAGATGAATATCCTCAAAATTAAAATGATAAAACAGACACCTCAACTACTTCTACTCTACGTTTACTGTAAGTTTACAATCATGTAATACTTATTGATACTCATCAGGTTTCACTTCAGCATCAGACATTGCTATAAGGTTTTTTTCTAGTTGCAGTAAGAAAATACAGGAAAACAGAAAGCTAAGAAACACCGCCATCTGGTGGTGAACATGAAAAATAACCACTAAAGCAGCTCCTGTCCTGCTGGTTTGTAGACACAGCAGAAAATAACAAACACAATGGAAATGACTTGGAGTGAATATACAGCCACAACACGCAGGTTCAGCTGTAACTCGGTCAGATTATCTGTGTGAATAAAACTCGCTAACACTAGCGCAGCCTCCTGCGGCTCTAACAGTAAAATGACTGAAACGCTCGTTCTGATAATCCCAGCTTCAGTATGTTGGTCTGTAAGTGGTGTTAATTATGAATATAGAAGCTAATATTGATAATTACAGCACTTCACTGTGATATTTAGAGCGTTCTGGGTCCACAGTCCGGAGCAGTGAGGACCCACAGCAACGCACTCTTTACTGTGAGTTTCCCAGAATTCCTTAAAGCAGAAGACGCTGCACTTTACTGACCAGCCAGTAGGTGGTGCTGAACCCATGATATGAATCACACTGAACCCACACGACTCTCCTCATTACTGATCTTCTGTTACTCTCTAGAACCCAAACAACGCCCCCCCTGAACCCAGCAGGGCTTTCAGTGCTTTATTAGAGAAACAGCCGATCACAGTAAACATCGTTTAAAGGAAATCAGGCTCGGATTCTGAGTCACGGTGACTTTAAATGGTTTAGGTGGAGGTAAATGAGGTGAGGAACTGCACCGCTGTGTACAGTAGATCTGTTAGAAAAGCAGGAACAATAACATCCTTTACGTTCTCCCCGCCCCCCCCCCCCATTATTTCTTTTTTTAAATACTCAAATTAAAGGAAGAACACAGCTGCTTCCGTCTTCCTATCACATCGCAGGCCTTTAAAAACAAAATCAACTAAAACAAATCAAAACTAACAAGATTAATCGAACAAAGTAACAATCATTAATAAATCAAAAACAATCCTCTGATCTGAAACAGACATAAAGTAGCACAAAGTAAGTAAAAATAACCAAAACAATAAACTAAAACTAAACATCTTATTAATAAAATTTAGGCTTTTATCTACATTTAATGACTGGCTTATTAATGTAAATGCATCATCAAGCCATACGCCAACATACCGGTATTCAGTATATACATCAAGTACTGGAACTCACTGAATATAAAAATGCTTTGATGTACATTTTATCCCAGTTCTTCTAGTAATATTTTCATCCTATTTAATTCATTTGCATTTTTAACTGCATGCATTAAGACTCTTTATTACTCATATACTCCTTTTTATTACACTGCCAGCCATTAAAACACCAAGAAATTTGAAAAATCAGAGCGATATTGATTTGTCAAACTGCTTATGATGCATGATTATAAAACACAGCTCGGTTAGGCTTGCAGAACACAGTGAACAGTGTCTGGAGGATCCACCACTGACGGCAACATCCTCTTCCACACAGTCTGGCTTGGAGAGGGAGAGACGCTGGACGTGTATTAGTGAAATGCTGTGCCATGCAGCCTCTGTATGAGCCCAGACTCCACCTGCTGCGGCTGCTGGCGGTCTGACATGGTGGTGCAGTAACCGGACATGGGACACCGTACAATGGGGATATTCCTGCCAGCGGTGGCCTGTGTTCAGAGGCCAGCAGAACCGAAGCAATAGCCAGTGAGTGGGAAGGTCCTGCTCCTGCAGACCATGGCCAACAGTCCTGGCAGACCCCTGGTGATCATGACGCATCCCAGCTGTTGAGGTCTGTGATGTGGCTGTTGGGTCAATCAGCAATGTGCACCAGATGTCCGTCCTCCCATTCACTCGTTTTTGGGGAGGTCCAGACCCCTTACATCAATAAGTCTGACCCTTCTCCACCCGCTGCTCTGATCACTGAGGTCACACTCGCTCCAACATGAGCACCGATGACCCGGAGAGATAATCCGGACTCTCGCATTCCTGGAATTCTTCTTCTCTCAGAATCCTAAAACTGAAGATATGGCTGTGGTCTTCTTCATCAGGGGATCTTAAGGGAACACGGACTATGAGCAAATGCTTAACGAGGTGCTCTGAACCTGCGCTTTGCAGTCTCCCTTTATGCCCAGCGTAAGGGACGTAACCCACACAATCGCTTTCACTCTCCTAACGATCCTGAAGGGTCAGACATATAGGAGGCGTTTTCCTCGGTGCTGTGATTTTAATGGCCAGCAGTATTTCTGCTCATTTTGCCTCACTAAACAGAACAAAGCCGTGTACATTTACAGTGATACGGCAGTGTTGGTACAAAACAATGATCACATGCCTGATTTCAGTCTGCTGCTTCTTTTTACCACTGAGCTTGGAACAGTATTTTAAAAGAATTAATAGAAATTATTAATATGCTTTAGGATTTCCGAGCTGGGAAGCCCACTTTTATTCCCGAGTATATAAATACATGAAGAGTATTTGCACTTGACTCATTAATATTGTGCGTCGGCTGCTGAAGTGGTGGAGTTTTATCTTCTCAGGCTCTTTTGGACCGTGCCGTAGATCAGGGTTTCATCTTTCCTGCAAGTAATTACAACATTGAGAACATTTTAATTTTTAGTGGAACGAGGTTTCATAAATCTTTATTAGTGACATGTTCTGTGGTGCCACATGCTCTCTGTTATTTCATTCAGATGTTTCAGAGAAAAAGAACCTTTTCACATTCAATTCCATAATAAATCTGAAAGATCAGGAGGAGAAACTTTTTCTGTGTGATTCTTCACACATTCAGGTCCTCCATTGGTGTCAGAAGTGAGAAAGTTCACAGGTTTATTTAGTAAGCATGTGACATCTTATGCAAAAAGTGTAAATCATAGAGGGAGTCACAATGTGGCTGTTTGTAACAGTGTTATAGTTTAGCAACACGATTATTTTATACAGCTTTTCTTAAAGAACCAGAGAAACTAAATCCGTGTTTTCTTTCAGAGTAGATTAATTTTGCTCTTGTGGGCACACAACACACAGCATGTCCTATCGGTAACTTTCCATTTTCCACTAAATGTTCAATCTTCATGAAAAGTATATGGGCACCCCTCCTAACTTTTAGTTCAGGTCTTTCAGCCACACTCATTACTAATAGGTGTATAAAATCAAGCTCACAGCCATGCAGCCCACATAGACCACATGTCTCCATATACCAAACAACGGCATCACACCGGCCAGCTTCACCACCTACCGCCAGGACAGGACTCTGGGGAACAGATGTAGCGGTTCTTACCAGTCACTGCTCTCCAGACATTGAACTCCTAACAGTCAAAGTTCAACCCTTTTTTTGTTTGCCCAGGGACTTTAGCTCAGTCCTCCTCACTACCGTCTACACCCCACCTCAGGCAGATAAGTCACGGGCACTGGAGGTTTTGTACGCGACTATTAGTGGACTGGAGAACGTTCACCCTGAGGCTGCTTTTACTGTGGTTGCGGACTTTAACAGGGCAAACTTGAAGAAGGTTCTGCCCAAAAACTACCAGCACATTAAATTTCCCATCCGAGGAGAACAGACTGACCACTGCTACACCCAGTTAAAACTACTTCACCCAGTTAAAAAGACCACTGCTAAAACCAGTGCTCAGATCAGTCTGTCAATGGAGTGAGGAGGCCATCTTCACACTCCAAGACTGCTTTGAATCCAGAGACTGGAAGATGTTGTGATGTGGTTGGCGCAGACATCAATGAATACACTGACTCCATCACAAGCTACATCAGTAAATGCACTGAAGACACTGTACTAAAAATCAATGTCAGATCATTTCCCAAACAGAAACCCTGGATCAGTGCTGAGGTTCGAGCCAAACTAAGAGCTCGGGCTGCTGCCTGCAACTCTGGTGACCTGGCTAGCTACAAGAAGGCCAGATATGACCTTCAAAGGACCATCAAGCTGGCCAAAAGGAGCTACAGGGACAGAGTGGTATCTACAACCCCAATTCCAATAAAGTTGGGACGCTGTGTAAAACATAAAATAACAATACGATGATTTGGAAATCCTTTTCAGCCTTTATTAACTGAATCCACTACAAAGATGAGATATTTAATGTTCAAACAGATAAACTTTATTGTTTTTTGTAAATATTCACTCATTTTGAATTTGATGCCTGCAACACGTTCCAGAGAAGTTGGGACAGGGGCGAGTTTCCCACTGAGTTACATCACCTTTCCTTTAACACTCAATAAGCGTTTGGGAACTGAGGACACTGATTGTTGGAGCTTTGTAGGTGGAATTCTTTCCCATTCCTGCTTGATGTCCAGCTTCAGCTGCTCAGCAGTCCGGGGTCTCCGCTGTCGTATTTTGTGCTTCATAATGTGCCACACATTTTCAATGGGAGACGGTCTGGACTGCAGGCAGGTCAGTCTAGTACCCGCACTCTTTTACTATGAAGCCACGCTGTTGGAACACGTGCAGAATGTGGCTCGGCATCGTCTTGCTGAAATAAGCAGGACGTCCCTGAAAAAGACGCTGCTTGGATGGCAGCAGATGTTGCTCCAAAACCTGTATGGACCTTTCAGCATTAATGGGCCTTCACAGATGTGCAGGTTACCCCTGCCATGGGCACTAACACCCCCCCACACCATCAGAGATGCTGGCTTCTGAACTTTGCACTGAAAACAATCCGGACAGTCCTTTTCCTCTTTGGCCCGGAGGACACGACGTCCATGATTTCCAGAAACAGTTTGAAATGTGGACGCGTCAGACCACAGGACACTTTTCCACTCTGCGTCAGTCCATCTCAGATGAGCTCGGCCCAGAGAAGCCGGCGGCGTTTCTGGGTTGTGTTGATATCTGGCTTCCGCTTTGCATGGCAGAGTTTTAACTTGCACTTGTAGATGGAGCAACGAACTGAGTTCACTGACAGTGGTTTTCCGAAGTGTTCCTGAGCCCATGTGGGAATATCCGTTACAGAATGATGTGGGTTTTTAATGCAGTGCCGCCTGAGGGGTCGAA